>NW_021635068.1:0-54902 GCF_004799145.2 Neltuma alba | reverse complement strand
TTGCCCCTTGTTGTGTATAGCCTATTAGGCAACTAATGACACAACATTAAGCATTATTACAACTCTATAATTTAACATAACCCCTTAAACCCCTTTTTCTTGATTTTTTGGGTTTATTTTCTGGCTTTGATTCTTGAACTCTCTTAGGTCATTCCTACATAATTTTTCATATAGAATTCAAATATCATATTAGTTTTATGAAAATCCAATTCCTACGCCACTAACTTGATTTGGCTGACCATAGGTTCAAAATTTTCATTTCAATTTTAATGCTTCCAACTCTCTTCTTGGTATATACCTGCACCAAATCCATCATTTAAACTCATTGGAAGCATCAAATTGAATTGAAACCACTTCCTTCTCCAATCTTGACATGGCTGAAACATACACATATAATCTAGGGTTTGAATTTTCCTCAACTAACATGTAATCACCTAATCCTTAACCTTTAACCATGCTTAATCTTAATCATACTTCATCTAAACCATTCCCTATCATTTTGATAAAATTTGGACAGCACTTCCCCTTTGGAAAATGACTTCCCATCATCACCAAACTATCATAAAATCAACATATAACTATCATAAACCAATATAGAGAAGTTGGAAGCCTTACCTTGGTTCTAAGTCACTTCCCCTCTCTAGAATTCTCTTCTTTTTCTCTTTAGTTTTGATTTTGCAAGAGTTTCCCCTCCTAAAATGGTCTTGCACGAAAATGAACTATGGGTGGGGTATTTATAGGCTTCATACTTTTCATAATGTCACACATGCCCTTCTTGAATAAGAGCTCATCTTAGCCCTTCATTCAACCACCCTTCTATGTGTACACATCTTAAGTAACATAGCCTAAGAAGATGACAAGTGTCTTAGTGAGTCATGGCCTCAAGAAGCTTGTATATGCTTCTAGAGATTTCTAGATCCCTCGAGGTTCTTCTATACTCTTCTTGATTGTTCTAGATTCTTCTAGATGGTTCTAGATTTTTCTAACAATTGGAACAATTCCTTTCATGTCCATTCATAACTTGGCATTAAAATAGGGAGAAAATAAATGGAAAATTCGTGCAAAATTATTTCCTTAATTATTTCTCCACCTATCAAGCCAATCTTGCACCGTATTGGATATTTTTCGGGTCCTGACTTACCCTGTACCACCAGGACAAATTCTTCTTAAAATTTTAGCCAATAAAAGGCATATATATGGCGTCACCTTAGAGGAGTATTGACCAATTAGTCAACCTTATTGAGTCATATAGTAGAAATTTTGCTCCGTCGGGTAGATAGGGAACTGTCTAACACTTACCCGTATTGTATTCTAATTTTTCTACTACCATAAAATATCTTCTGGTGACTCATATGATGACTCATCACCTCATAAATGAAGCATATGGAAAGAAGAAGAGAATTCAAGTTGAACTTGTCTTCCTCAAAATGTCTAAGATATTTTCTAACTTTGTCTCCTAATTAAGGGACATTAATTATTTAATATTTGACTGGAGCATTTTATCCAATCTTGAACTCCAAAAATTCATCTATTTATACCATAAAATTTGTTTAATGCTCTAGAAAATCTATGAATTTTCTCAGATCATAACTCAGACCATAAGTATTTGTTTTTAAATTTCTCATAACAAACCCATAAACTTACAATTCTGGCCTTAAAAAATGTTAAAGCCATTTTGTTGGCCTTCTAGGGTTGAGACTAATTTTATAAATTCTATAGCCTCTAGATCATACATCCCCATTTTATCATAATTTTTTGAGGTTTTCTTATAACTCAAACAATTAAATCTACCTCTACATCCCAAACTGAGCCATAAACTTGTAAATTCCTTTTAAGCCAACTCAAGGGCATTTTCATCATTTCTCCCCATATATAGGCCTTAAAATGTCATTTTCCATTTTTTAGAATTTTCTAGAATTTTTGGGTATTACTTTCATTTTTACCCATTCTTGGCCTGAAACTTTTCAAAATTACAGTTTTGCCCTTGGTCAAGTAAACCTCATAAATCACCCTAGTATGGCCTCTAGCATAACCTTTGGTCTGAACTAACCTCTTTCCTCATTTCTGGGCCTTGAAACTTCACTGACGCCTCTAACTTTCTTTACATTTTAATCCCTAGAACTTTCTCTATTTATAGTTTAGTCCCTGAAATCCTTCAACATTCCTTTTACATTTCTGGGACTCCTTGTAACATCCCAAAATTTCTAACCTAGAAATAGGGAAATATGTCATACCCTGATATCTTTAGTATGATTAATGAAAAATTTAGGGCTGACCAAGGCCAGGTGAGATAAAAGATAGATAAACAGCATAACAATTGAAGTGAGAACTGAAAAAGGACCAAATTGTCATTTTTAAAATGATTGGTCTACAAAGGGCATTATCGTAATTAGTGTCCGGAAATCCTAAAAATTTCCAGTAAATCATGGAAAATAGAATTAATGCCGTAGAATGGTATTTGAGGTCTAGAAAGTAAATACAGGTTGAAAATAATTTATTAAAATTATTTTAATTATTAATATTCTGGCTAAATTAAGGAAAATTAGCCAATATTAATTTTTAAAAATACTTAGAGATCTCAGAAAATTATGAAAAATTAAAGGAAATTCATTTAGGAATTATGAAAATTTATAAAATTATTTCCAACCCTAAATGATAAGGAGGTTAGCTTTAATTGAATTTAAAGCTAAATTAATATTGGTAGATTTTCTGTTTTTACAGAAATGACAATTTAAGGAGTTATAGAGGGAGAAAAATTATGAAATTAATCAGGAAATACCCTTTACTGAGACATAATTAATGGTGAGCTGATATAAGAATTTTGAGATACTAGAATTTTTCGGCTATCAGATAAAATAAACCAGTACTATATTAAGACTCAGTGGACTGTCTGGACAACAGGGGTGATAAAATTTCCTACAGATGGACAAGGACACACGTCACGCCTAAATTGGCCAAGAAAAGAAAAAAGAAAATAAAAAGAAAAAGAAAAAGAAAATAATAAATCAAGAAGGTTAAAACCTAATTAGGTTTAAGTAAGATGATTAGGGTTAAGTCATCTTCTGTAGGATTGTGACATGTGGCAAACATGGTTCATTGGATGGCTAGGATTCAACCATCTACTTTTGAAAAGTCAAAAGTTTCTAGAAGGTTGATTAGCCAAGTTAATCAAGGGATTAAGAGAGTAAACCTTGATTAGAGCCTAATTAATCTTAATGGATAAGAAGAGATGACATAAGCCCTAATGACTCATCATCCAAGTGTCAACATATTAAGCTACCTAGCCTAAGATTTGTACATGTGGAAAGAGGTAAAAATTGGAGGGCTAAGATTAAGTCTTATGCAAGAAGGGCATATGTGGAATTAGTGAAATATGAAGCCTATAAATACCCCCTCACATGTTCATTTCATGCAAGACCTTTCAAGTAGGAAACCTCTTGCAATTTTCGTGTAGAGAGAGAAAGAGGAGAATTCTAGTGAGAGAAAGTCATCTGGAAGCAAGGTAAGCTTCTAAAACTCTTTCATTTCAAGTTATAATGATGGTAGAAAGTCATTTTCCTAAGGGGAAGTGCTGCCCAAATTTTATCAAAATGATAGGGAATGGTTTAGATGAAGATTAAGCAAGGTTAAAGATTAAGTGGTTACATGTTAGTTTGGTTGAAAATCCTTTTCCCTACAAATATATATATGGTTCGGCCAAGCTAAGTCAATGGGAAGGGATTGGATTTTCATAAAACTAATATGATAAATGGATTCTACATGAAAAATTATGTAGGAAAGGCCCAAGAAAGTTCAAGAATCAAAGCTAGAAAAATAAACCCTAAAAATCAAGAAAAAGGGGTTTAAAGGGTTATGTTAAGTTGTGAAGTTGCAATGATACTTAATGTTGTGTCATTGATTGTCTAATAGGCTATACATAACAAAAGGGGCAAAGATCTAGTCAAGAGGAAAAGTTCAAAAGGAAGGAAAGCATTCAAGGTAGCTTTTGCAATTCATTATATTAGAGTGTTACCTTACTTTGTATGATTATGGCTATGTGTTTTGCTAATCTGTTATGCTATGAGGTGGATGAGAATGTTATGTTATATGATGTTGCCTCCATGCAAATTATGCCTTGGCTTATGCTATGTTGAGTGCTATGAATGTTTATGATGATATGTCCTTGCCATAGCATAAACATAAAGTTAAAGTATGCATGCATGTAGCTTGATTTACAATGTATTGTGTGACCTTGATAATGTATGCAATTACTACTAAGATTTTCCAAGAATCTTACCCCAATGTTTAAACAAACCCTAGGGCCTTCAACATCCAAGGGCAAAGGAAAGGAGTTGGCTCTTACTTGAAGAGGTAATAAGCCATAGTAACTTTATATGGCTTTGAACCTTTCTATTTTGGAGGAATGTAATATGAAGCATGCTTTATGTTTCTAATAGTATGATTAAGGTTAGAGGTATACAAGCATGAGTAGAATGGTCCAAGCATGATTAGAAATAGCTAATATAGCTAAGCAAAGTATGCTATGATGTTGAGTGGTCAATTAAGTTAAGTTACCCTTTCAAAAGGGGGTAAAAAGTCAACTAAAAGGATCAAAGTTTGACCATTGACCATTTGAGTAAACGAGTGAGTTAGGTTTTGAAATTTGGCGAGCAAAGAGATCTTATTTTTCTCTTTAAAAGGAGGGGTAGTTCGCCTGATTCCAATAACCGAGCAGAAAGTTTTGTCTTTCCAAAGTTAGGCAAAAATCAAGTAAAATCCGAAAATGACCAAATGAACAGTAACTTTTTCAAAGAAAATTGGGCTTGAATTCCAAGGAAATCAGTCCAGAAACTATTTTTCCTCAAAATTTTATCCAAAGAGCTTTCCGTAGAACTTGGAATCACTCAATTTCAATTTTTCTACAATTAGTTATGAATTTTCGAAGTTTGTCACATTTTAAGGTGACAATGAATAGTAACCCGTAAATGAAAATTTTCAAACTTAATTTTTCATCATTTGTAGCCTTCATAAGTGATTCCAAATGCTTCTGCATGATAAGTTATTTGGTATAAACATAAGGTGTTACACTCCTGCTCTATCTTAGGCTAATCTGTATATTCGTAGGCCTAAAATTTAGGGCGTGACAACTTACTATCACCTCTTAACTTCACGGGGAACAACACTACTATATAACCATTAACCTTCATACATAACCCCTTTAATATACAAAACAACAGCATAGTTCCATTATTCACAACTATTCATACTTTCTAATTTCTATTCTTTCCCTAGTAGTATGACAATATAATGCAATATAACTCAAAGGTAACACAGGGCAACACAATACCACACAATACCATAGTGCACTACTATTAAAACATTTACTAAACACAATCAAAATCCTTACTCCACAGCAAACTTAATGTATAATCAGAGCATATTACCGTAAGCCAGAACCTTTACTCGGATACCAAAAAGTGTCACGCCTTCTTAATTATCCCATTATATAACAATTGGAACAATTCAAAACTATTATTCAAGTCTTGAGTATGAGAAAATTTCAAAATTTCAACATAGGTTCCAAGCTACTATTCACTATTCACAACATTTTTTGCTAACTTTGAAAATTCATAACTAATTGTAAAAAAATCAAAATGAAGTGGTTCTAAGTTTTACAAAAAGCTCTTAGCATGCTCTTTAAAGAAAAAATACTCATCAGTATCCAGACCTCATGTATCAATCCCAGATTTCATTCAAAGTGTTACTGTTCATTTGGTCATGTTTCAATTTTCCAGGTTCTATGCCCAATTTTGGAAAGGCATAATTTTTTGTACAAAACTCCAAACTTAATGAATTATCACTTTTTTTAAAGCTAAAAATGTGATCTATAAGCATGCCAAATTTTAGATTCAGATTGATCCAATTACGTAAAATGATATTGGTCAAACTTTGCTCCTAAAAAGTCAACGTTTATCCCTCTTTCATACAATTCTTGCTTTTGCTTTCTCTTTTCCTTTCATCTAGCTTTTCTAATCATATGACACATACTTAACCATGATTCCTTAACCAATTATTCATATGTAAGGTATCCTTATTGTTAAGATTAGGGTTTTGATGATAACAAAGTGAGTAATTTGTTTCAGTATGTTGATCGATCATCTGATGGATCAAGGTTTTATCAATAAGCCAATAGATAATATCTATGTTTAATTAAGTAAACTCAGCAAAAACTTTGATCAATAATGTGTTGATCGATCATTTGATCGATCATTCTTAACTTAGTCGTATATGAAAATCTAGAATAAATTATCGATCACTTGATCGATAATCAGGATGATCAAATATCGGGATACAAATTTGATAGGTATTTATCGATCACATGATTGATAAACCAATTATTGATAAGAAGACAGATAAATGGTAATGCGCTTTACTCATTCTATGTTTTGCTTTTGTCGCCATTTATCGATCACATTATCGATCTGCCATTTATCGATAATATGATCGAACATTGCCTCATAACGTTGCGTCCAAGTATTTATTTTAGTGGCTTATCGATCACCTGATCGATCAGAAAATTATCGATCATGTGATCGATAATTAGCATATCTTTGTTAGATCGTGGCTATTCGATCATCGGATCGATAATCAGATTATCGATAATATTATCGATAAACACACTTTATGTTTATCTTGTTTTCACATAACATGATCGATAAATCAGCTCTTTGGTTTTACAAGGATAAATCTCTTTATCGATAACATTATTGATCAACCTTTTATCGATCACGTATTCGATCAACTTACATAGCCTGTATTTTCACTAAATATACTTTTACTTATTGTTTATCAATAAGGTTATCCATCATCTATTTATCGATAAAGTGTTCAAAAATTAGTGATTCAAAAGTTATTTCTATAACACTCTGTTTATCGATAACCTGATCGATCAACAAGTGTTCGATCACTTGTTCGATCATGAGGCGATTTCAGTTTAAACTTTAACTAGTCTCGATGTTTCTCAAGATTTATCATCTATTTCATTCGAGCTTTTCTCAACCTTTATAAATGTCTTAATTCACTATTTTAAAGAGTTTCAAATTTTAAAAGTGACCTTGATTTTCCTTTTCTATGCATCACAATATGATGTCACTATTTCCTTTTATCGATCACCTGATCGATAAACCATTGATCCATCACTTGATCAATAATCTTAGTTATCTATTTTAAAAGTTTTCACTTAGAATAATGATAACCTGATCGGTCAAGTTATAATCGAACATCACTTCGATCAATCACATTTAGTTATTACCCAGTGCATCTAACAACTGATTGATTCTAACCATAAACTATGAATATTCGTTTTATCATTTGTTTGGTTCTACTTTTGATCTTATTCTACAGAGAAAGACTTATTGAATTAATGTATTTTTGCAAATCATGAAGAAAATCCCAACGGCTCTCCAATGGTTGTCCAAGTAGCCTGTAACCTACTTGTCAGAAGCATTAATAGCGGAAACCGTTGCAACTGGAAAAACACACAACCGGACTCTCAACAGCTAGAAGCTCTTCTGTCTAACGGTTACTAAACGACCTCAATTATAAAAGGCGCGAAGAAGCATTAAATGAACATATGGAATACGCGAGCTACCCTCTGTTGATTTTTACTGTTGCATTCAATACTCCGTTCTTCCATAACACCAAGCATAAGTGATTATCATTTATTCACTCTGTAAGAGAGTTTACTTACTATTCATTAATCACGTTTGTGTGATACTCAAGGGTGTGGACTCTTGAATGGGTCTGTAACCTTACAGGAAGTAAGGGGGAGTGATTAAGAGTTTCAATTATTGTACTGAGGCGCCAAGAGCCCGATTAATCTTGGAACATAGTGAAATACTCAGAGGTGTTCTGAGGACTGGACGTAGGTCAGTGGTTGAGACCGAACCAGTATAAATCTTGTGTCTTCCTCTCTATGGTGAAATCATTCTAAACTCACACTCTCTGTTTCTGATAGTTCTTGGTTTTAATTTCGCAAATTTTTATAACTCACCCAATTAACCCACTCTTGGGTGAGACTGCCACTAACATTTGGTATCAGAGTAGGTCTCTTCAGTAAAGACTTAACAATCCAAAGAGAGATCCCATGGCAGGATTTGGAGACAGCGTACTACATGAAGGGCGTTCAACATCCAAACCGCTAGGCTTCAATAGTGAAAACTATTCCTTCTGGAAGATGAGGATGAAAATCTTCATCAAGGCGACCGAGTATGGATTATGGGATGTGATAGAGCATGGGAACTACGTCCCTATGAAAACCATAGACAGACAACAAGTACGCAAGAGTCCCGGCGAGTTTGATGAAGAAGACAGAAAGTTGATGACCCTAAACAACAAAGCCATCAACATACTTACCTGTGCACTAAGCCAATGAGAATACTTCCGAGTTTCCAGTCTAGAAACCGCAAAAGAGATGTGGGAAGCACTGGAGATAGCTCACGAAGGGACCACCGGTGTAAAACAAAGTAGAATCAACACTCTCACCATAGAATTTGAGCTATTCAGAATGAAGGATGGAGAGAGTGTCCGAGACATGGAAGTCAGATTCTCGCATCTCATAAATCATCTCATGGCACTCGGAAAGAAGTATAGTCAGGAGGACCAAGTGAGAAAAATTATAAGTGGTCTCACAAAAGAATGGGAGCCGAAGGTAACAGTAATTGAAGAAACAAAGGGAGAATCAATTGGCTCCGTTGCAGCACTATTCGGAAGCCTTGCAGAATATGAGAGCAAGCAAAGATACTAAAAGGAGATGAACGAGAAGAACCGAAAAAGTATCGCTCTTAAAACTCAAGAGAGCGAAGATGACAACGAAGAAGACCTGGAGGATGACGAAATGGGTCTTATCGTCAGAAGATTCAAGAAATTCTACAAGACCAGGGTTGGAAGGAAGTTCCAGTCAAAATGCAAAATCTCAACATCTCAGAATGAGTCAAAAGAACCGATCATCTGCTTCGAATGCAAGAAACCAGGACACATCAAAGCAGAGTGTCCCCAACTATCCAAGATGAAGGACAAAGAAAAGAAGAAAGAAAGATTTAGAAAGAAGAAAGCCTTTGTCACATCAATATGGGGCGAAAGCTCTTCAGAAGAAGAAGAAAAAAGTGATGATGAAGAAACTGCCAACATCTGTCTTGTGGCTCAAGAAGACGAAGAATCACAGACAGATAAGGTAATCACTTCTGAACCCTCTTATGATGAATTACAGTCTGAATACAATGCATTACATTTGGAATTAGTAAGAATTGCAAAGGAGTTGGTAAGCTCCAAGAAAAGAATAAAGTTTCTGGAAGAACAGAAAAGGAACCTAAAGACAATGTAGTCCGCCTCCAGGATGCATGGAATGTGAAAAGAACAGAAAGAAGGCCGAGGAACTCACAAAAACCTTAGAAAAATTCACTAAGGGTAGTGAAATGCTCAAAGTGATTTTGGGAGCTCAACGGTGTTCGATGGATAAAACCGAAATAGGATATGATCCTATTCAAGATAAGTTGAAGGGAAAGAATAAGAGTAGTGGTCGATCATATCTTATATTCTTTAGAAATACTATTCATTCCTCTAATCCATTTGCACTTTGCTCTTATTGCAACCGTAAAGGTCATACAACCTCTTCTTGTTATCACAAGAAGAAAGGAATTTACAGGACATTAAAATGGGTACCCAAGGGTACTTATGTGCCTAGGACAACTCATACTAACCAAAAAGGACCCAAGAAGGTATGGGTACCTAAAACATGATTGTGTTTTTTGCAGGTATGCCTCAAAGCATCCAGAACGAACAAATAGTACATCAACAGTGGATGCTCTAGACACATGATGGGTGATACTGAGAAGTTCATATTACTCAAACCAAAAGACGGAGGCAAAGTAAGTTTCGGTGGCAATCAATCTGGAAGAATTGCTGGAATCGGAGAGATAGGATGTAACAAAGGAATGACGGTTGAAGATGTGTACTACGTGGAAGGTCTGTGTCACAATCTACTCAGCATTAGTTAGAGTACCGATAAAAACAACTGGGTGATCTTTGATTTCGAAGAATGCTTAGTAATAAGTAAAGACGATCTGCCATTGAAGAAAGAATAGTTGAATATAAAGCTGAGAGCTCCAAGGGATGGTAACTATTATACACTTCAAATTGATTCTAAATCTTCTAAAAACTGTTTTATTAGTAAAACGGAGGAAAGTTGAGTTTGGCATAAACGTCTTGCACGTGTTAACGTGAATCAACTTTCAAAATTAATAAAAAGGGATTTGGTTGTTGGTTTACTGAAAATTCAGTATGAACATGATATTATTTGTGATGCTTGTCAGAAGGGTAAACAAACAAAGTCTTCGTTTAAATCAAAGAAGACAGTCTCAACCGAAAGACCACTCCAAATGCTTCATATGGATTTGGTTGGTTCGTCAAGAGTGAAAAGTTTTGGTAGAAACCTGTACACTCTTGTGATAGTTGATGACTATTCAAGATTCACTTGAACTTTGTTTCTTTCCTCTAAAGATGAAACATTAAATGCATTCATTGTTTTTGCCAAAAAGGTCCAAAATGAGAAAGGTATTTCCATTGTGTCAATCAGTCTGATCACAGAGGAGAATTTGAAAACAATGAATTCACGGACTACTGTGACGAGCATGGAATTTATCACAATTTTTCAGCACCAAGAACTCCTCAACAAAATGGTGTTGTCGAATGAAAAAATAGAGTGCTCATAGAAATGGCAAGGGCAATGCTGAACGAGAAAGGAGTTTCACAAATGTTCTGGGCAGAAGCAATGAGCACGGCTTGCTACATCTCCAATAGAGCCTACATTAGAACGCTACTCAAGAAAACACCATATGAGCTATACAAAGGAAGAAAGCCTAACCTGGCTCATTTAAGTATCTTCGGGAGTAAATGCTACATTCACAACAACAACAAAGACAATCTGGGTAAATTCGATCCTAAAGCTGATGAAGGTTTACTTCTTGGTTACTCTAATCATACTAAAGCTTATAGGGTTTTTAATGAATGTACTTTTACAATTGAAGAATCAGTTCATGTTGTGTTTGCTGAAACCGAACCGATTTCAAAACCTCTAGATGATGATGCCGAGATCGTTCAAAATTTTCAAAAACTAGATTCAAACAAGTCTTCAAACAAATTACCTTCAGAAGAATATTCTGAAAACAAAAATGATTTAAATGAACCTTCTTCACAAGAAAATTTAGAGTAGCCTAAGGCTTGGAGACATAACCGAGACCATCCACTGGAACAAGTCATTGGTAAAGTCAATGAAGGGGTCAAAACCCAGAGACAAGTGTTCAATGAAGTGCGCTTCTCTGCATTCATATCCCATATTAAACCTACTAATGTTGACGAGGCCCTATTCGATGAATTCTGGATAGTCGCAATGTAGGAAGAGCTTAACCAATTCGAGAGAAACTAAGTTTGGGAACTGGTACCCAAACCTAATGATCATCTGGTCATAGGCACCAAATGGGTATTCAAAAATAAGCTCGATGAGTCTGTACAAATCGTCAGAAACAAAGCCAGATTGGTAGCTAAAGGATATAATCAAAAAGAAGGCATTGATTGCCATACGGGTACTCTTAGCCTTTGCTTGCATTAAAGATTTCAAACTATATCAAATAGATGTTAAAAGTGCATTTTTGAACGGATATATTTTAGAAGAAGTTTTTATCGAACAACCTCCTGGTTTTGAAGATTCAAACTTTTCTGATCACGTTTGTAAATTGAAAAAGGCTTTATATGGTTTAAAACAAGCTCCTAAAGCTTGTATGAACGACTTAGCAATTTTCTGATAGAAAAAGGATTTGAAAGAGGCAAAGTAGATGCTACTCTTTTCATTAGAAAAAGTAGGAAAGATCTTTTGATTGTTGAAATTTATGTGGATGATATTATTTTTGGAGCTACTAATGAAGATCTTTGTCAAGAATTTGCTAAGCTAATGCAGGGAGATTTCAAAATGTCGATGATGGGAGAGCTAAATTTCTTTCTGGGATTACAAATCAAGCAGAAGAGAAATGGCATATTTATATCCCAGATGAAGTATCTGAAGGAGTTACTAAAGAAATATGGATTAGAAAATGCCAAAAGTATAAAAATTCCGATGAGCTCAACCATCTCGCTAGATGCAGATGAAAACGACAAGGACGTGAATCTGACTAGATATAGAGGAATGATTGGTTCATTACTATATCTCACTGCTAGTAGACCAGATATTCAATTCAGTGTGGGAATGTGCACAAGATATCAATCAGCTCCAAAAGAGTCACATGAAGAAGCCGTCAAGAGAATTCTCAGATACCTTATTGGAACTCAAAATTTGAGAATCTGGTATCCAAATAAGGAAGCAGAGTATCTAATGGGATACTTAGACGTAGATCATGGAGGATATAAGACAGACAAAAAAAGCACTAATGGACAATGTCAATTTTTTGGAGGGTGCCTTGTCTTGTGGTTAAGCAAAAAGCAGAATACTGTGGCAATCTCCTCAACAGAATCAGAATATGTGGCCACTGCCAGCTGTTGTTCTCAGATTCTATGGTTAAAGCAACAACTACAGGATCTAGGAATCAACTTACGAGAGATTTCAATCCTATGTGATAACATGAGTACAATAAGTCTGTCTAAAAATCCAGTCTATCATGCCCGAACTAAGCATATCGATGTTCGACATCATTTCATTCGGGATCACGTTCAAAAGAAAGATGCAAAACTAGAATTCATCCCCACTGAATATCAAATAGCTGGCATCTTCACGAAGCCTCTAGACCAACAGAAGTTCAACTTCTTTCGAAGAGAATTGGGAATGGTAAATCCTAATGAGTTGTAAGAAATCTCACATTATCTCTAAAATTTCAATCTTTGAATTTAATGTTTTGATGATTAAATGACTAACCTAAGCATCGGAGTGGATAGAAATTTGTTTTGTAGGAAGCTCTGTTTTGTCGAAGAAAAACAGAGGTAAACAGAGTATGGAATGATCGGACAAGAGATCGATAATCATGAAGGCACAAAGAAGTAATTTATCAATCACCTGATCGATAAATATAGCATGTGAAGAAAAAGAAGAGATTCAGAACAATGATTATCGATAAGCTGTTCGATAAATGGATTATCGATCAGGAACGGCAAGTCTTTTGTGACACTTTATTCAAACTTTGGTAAGCATTAATCGATAAGCTGATCGATAATTGGATTATTGATCAAATGATCAATAAAATGACCAGGTACGCAATTCCTCTACCAACTTTATCAATAACATGTTCGATAATTGATTTTTTTTTATAACATGATCGATAATTGTCTTCAGTATTCTCATGTTTTCTTCATATTTATCGAACACGTGATCAATCATCCGCTGATTGATAACATGATCAATAATTTTGAA
This sequence comes from Neltuma alba, assembly GCF_004799145.2. Classification (NCBI taxonomy): domain Eukaryota; kingdom Viridiplantae; phylum Streptophyta; class Magnoliopsida; order Fabales; family Fabaceae; genus Neltuma; species Neltuma alba. The sequence goes on along the minus strand of NW_021635068.1, from coordinate 41,473 downwards.
CTTTATAACGTTAAAATTTTGAAAACCCCCTGTCAATTATCGAACCCTAACTCGAACAAAACCGCTCCCCTGTTTCTAGCAACGGTCCAAAATCACTACTCCATTAAATTTCCGGTCACCCATCCACTTGAATCCATCTCTACCACCTTTTCGACTACCACTGAACTCGAAATACTCTCTTTCAATCGATTAATTTCTCCAAAATCTGTCGGTTCCTCCGAAATAGCGAGAGTGAAACAGCTGAATGTGGAAAGGGAAGAAGGCTCTGAGAAATGAGTCCAATCGAGCGATACTATTCCCACAGGCACTAGGAAGTGGTATAGACTGAAAGTGAGGGAAGAATCATCCAAGAAAAGAGGTGTCCTGAAAATCTAAGAAAGTTAAACCGAAGAGCAACCCGTTCCTCTAAGAAAATCTCCCCGGTCCAAATCCAAGTTACTGGTAGTCACTGAGGAATCAGAAACCGAGTCAGATGACGGAGCCTCAGTTCAGAAAGCTGTGGAGACCACATTGAGAATTCCCATTCCCAAGCAACTGAGGCAGAAAAAGTAGAGAGCCAGTGAAGGTATGGCACAGCAAATTCCCTCTGAAGGTATTCCATCTGATTTCTCTAAATTACTAGTTGGAAACCTTGTTAAAGATGTGAATTTGGCTAAGTTTAAGGCAGATTTTGCAAACCGAAGATTTTGCCCTGTTGTTTCTGTGGATATTGAAAGTTTAAAGAAAAATACTCAAATTAATTTGGACTTGAGTGATCCTCTAGAATATTATTCACTAGTGCAAAATACCCCCTTTAGCTTCTGTTAAAAAGAACCTTTCACTACTATATATGTACTGTAGTGAAAGCAACTGTAGCGGAAAGTATGACTTACGGCTTCTGTTCTAAGAGAACAGAAGCTGTAGGTTGCCTACATATGGCTTCAGTTATGCACAACTGAAGCCGTAGGTTGCGTGATTATAACTTCTGTTGTGCATGTTGTGCATAAGGGAAGTGAAGAGAGCCTTTCGTCGTTCGCTTTGGGGTTCTCACTCAAAAATAAGTCCAAGCTATGCATTAATGCAAACTCGAGTCGTTTCATGCTTGGGAGCCTAAATTAATTACCTAAGTTAGACTAAATGCCATGCAAAGTAATAAAAAGGGGTTTTTGGGTTTTTAACATTTAAATGAAATGTGCCTAAACTGAATGCAATGAAAAGAGCCTAAGATACTATGTTTTTGGAGTTTTTAAGATAATAATGATGTAATGGAAATGAATGATAGGAAATCTCTTGAAAATGGTTTTGATGCAATCATAGTCCACTTAAATATGGGAGTTTCACAAATCATTAGGTTTTCTTAATAAGAACCTCATTAACTCAATGAGTCCAAAGCTTTCATTAATGAACTCATTAATGAAAACTTTGTTTAGCTTCCCTAATGTGTAAAATTGGAATGATCATGCAATTGGCTTAATGTGACACACAATCAACTCAGTACCCAAACACAACCATGCAAGATAGGAGAGAATAATGAGAGTTACAATAAGCATATATATGCAACTACATATATTTAAGCACAAAGTTCAACAACAATCAATCCAAATTACAAATGCTAATCAGTAACCACTGATTACAGAATTAATCAAAGCATCTAACTAAGACTTTACAACTCCTAAACCTAGGAAATCATAAATGCCTAGCTAAAAACTAAAGATTAAAACTAAAAATCCCCTTTGAAGCCTGGAAACTCATGCTACTCCACCATCTTCAAGAGTTGCGAAAGCTTAGCTCATCATAACCTTGGAATCAGCTCCAACCAGAGGTAAATCTTCAGCCATAATGGTCAGGAGATGAAGGAAATGAAAATGGATGAAGAAGAAATGCAGGAAAATGGAAGGTGAAGAAGATGGAGATGGAGGATTAGGGTTCTGTGGGAAAGATGAGAGGAGATGATGATAGAAACATAGGTGGTGGCTGAATAATAAGGGTCTGACCTCACCATACCCAAAATAGGGTTTTTAACCCGAAAATGATGTGTATGGGTCGGTTCCTGGAGGTGGGTAGGTCAGATTTTCCCGAAATGGTCGGGTCTGAAATTTGCTGATACGAGGGGTTCGCCGCGGCGAAGCATGGCAGAGAGTTTTGCTTCTTGATAGACGACGTTCGCTGCAGCGAAAGCAGAAGTGTGCCACGGCGAATTGAGGCAGAGGCTCCTCTCTTGCTTCTTGTGCCTTGAGTTCTTCAATTCTGGCCCCAATCTCTAGTGTCCTACAATAAAAAGCAACAAATTAAAGTATCAATTGTCCTAGAAATCAATTGAATACAATTAAAAACCAATTATGACAATTTTATCCTCAAAAAGACACTAACTTAAAGTAAGGACTCTTAATCTAAATTAAGCACAATTATCATTAAAAAGGGCTAGAAAATACCACAAAATCATGGACAATGTAACGAAAAGATAATAATAACTTGAGCTCAATCAGAAGCCATACATATTGACCTACGGCTTCTGTTTGTTGTTGTGCATAAGTGAGGCCATACATATTGACCTACAGATACAGCTTCTGTTCTGCACTAGAACAGAAGCCATAGGTTGGACGTATGGCTTCTGTTCTCTGTTCTCCGCTAGAACAGAAGCCGTAGGTAACTTATGGCTTCTGTTATATGCTATAACAGAAGCCATATGTCTAGGTAGTGTTTTTTTAAAAATATTTTTAATTAAATAATAATTGTACTTAAAAACCTGTTAATTAATACAGCCAACTATATCTAATATTAAATATAACCACAATTTACAACATATTTTTACAACCAAATCACATGAATTGTCAACAAAAGTATGAACCTAGTATTAACATGTTTAACAAAAGGATAAACATGTAGAACTTGCTATACATCACCTTCTATTCTAATTTTGTTAAATTCAAGAAATACTCTGACCATATGCTACGTATTTCTCTCATCTGTAAATCAGAATATGGGTCCAAATTTTGAAAATGCTACCAAATGCAAAAAAAAAAAAATGTAACATCAGTAATATTAAAAACAACTCAATATTTATACTAGAATTATTATTTTCATATAATATTATTACCTTGTGGAATGAGTTGGTTATACCCCCAGAGATGATTTCATACATATACCTCATCACATAATATCCACATTCCACATCTCTTAGCTGTTTATGGCACTACAAATATACACAAAACAAGAGTGATCAATATAATTAATCTCACCATTGTTTAAATTTAAAATACATACCTTTACATAAACCCAATTGACAAAACTTCGGCTATTCTTTCTCATCAATTTAGAGTGCATCTTCAAAGATCTATTTATATCAAATACTTGTAAGAAATTGATTTATAATGATAATATATTTGCAAAATAAAGTTACACACAATACTTACGATTCAAGAACTCCTTTCATATCTTCACTTACTTCCCATTGCAGAGAACAAAACCAATATATGGTCCAGTCAGATGGACAGATAACAGCAAGCCTCCAATGACCACTACAACATGAGTTAACATTAACACCATATCATTAAGAAAGTTTTTATTTAATTAAGAGGTGAATTAGAACGAAGTACCTTTCTATAATTGGTGCAAACCAACACTTTTTATTTCCTTCTTTAATCGTACTTCCAATGTATGATGTTCTCCCACTGAAAGTATTTCCGGTTGGTTGAATATGATGTGGACATAAGAATCCATAATCATTAGCCCTACCCAATTCTTTGCAAAGATTGTGGAGATACCTATAAGAATGAAAAATAAGTTAGTAAGAAAATTAAAAACAACATATATGTAAAGTTAAAATAAAATTCATACTTACATGAGACAAAATTGAATTATTGATATGTTTAGCAAATCAAAAGCAAGAAATTCAGCAACATCTCTCTTGAAGATTGTTAATTCAATAGCTCGCCCACAATCTCTCTACTCATATTTAGTTGAACAGTATTGTCCATATCAATAAAAGCTAAAGCTAGCTGGTTCAAGCTATCTCGCTTTGGTTTGGCACTACGTTCAATAGCATGTTGAGGATTTGAATCAAAAGAATCCTTTGATTGGTAGACTTCCTAATCAATCAAAAACCCAGCAGCATGACAGCTTAAAAAATAACGTCTCCTATACATTAAACCCTCAATTTAACCTTGTTATCTCCTAATCAAACATATATTCCAGTAAATCTCAATGATATTTCTCATTTACACTAACTCCAGAGCAATGTGACTTTTATCAACTCTGATCAAATTTAATTCAACTTAAAAGCTATACATTACAAATTCTAACTTCATTCAAACTCTATAAGTTCTAATTCAACTTCAAAGCAATATGATACCAAATGAAACAACAGGGCAAGTTTTCAGAGTCAATATGATATTCTAACAAATATAATCTCAATAATACTCATCAATACCAACTCTAGAAAAAAAGTGACAATTATCAAATATCATCAAAAAAAACTTTGGTCAAAGAATGATTAAAATTTTATTAATATGAGAAATTATATATTATAAAAAAATGCATTATTTACTTGTAACCAAAGTAATTTTGTGTATGTTACATCAAGTATTATGCATATGCATCAATTCTATTTCACATTATCATTTATTTTTGTCCCTTTTTGACATATATAATAAATTAAATCAAATCAAACATATTTAGTCCTCAAGTATGATATATTAACTAAGATAAGTCATGTTAATAAAATTTAACAGCTCATAAGTTTAATAACAAGAACTAATCTAAACTTTCTGAACATTAGGATCTAAAAATTGAATAAACTATATGACAATAGAAAATATTAATTTAACCCAAAAGAATAAATAAAATAATCGCACACGGTTGAATATTTTATTCTTCCACATTCATTTTATCTCTCTCTTCTCTCGTATCTTATTCATTGGCTCTCTAAAGCATTCATCTTTCATTATGACTTCCTTTCATTTTATGTCTGTTGTTAGGTCTAAATCATCATAAAAAAGCCATATTTGTATAGGATTAAGCATTTGGAAAAACACAATGACATAAATATGTAAACTTGCCTTTTTAGAAAAAACCATTAGAAGATTTCTGTGGTAAAAACATAACTGAAATTTCAGAACAAGATTTCAGGAGAAAAAACAAAACCTATTACATTTGAAAAACTATTGCTCGCCGCATAAACAAAATAAGATTTCAAGAAAACTGTTACATTTGAAAACCCAGAGTTCAACAATAGAAACATATTGCAACAAACAAATATTTCAATAAGAGAATTTAGAACTAGTTTTCAGGGGGAAAAACTTGGTGCGTTCACATGCCGCACATATGATTTCAGCAAAAGTCTTACTTGTTAAACTAATTGGTGCCAAAAGCATAAGAACTAATTTTTGATAGGTTCACGGCTAAATTGACTGGTATTGGTTCAGCAACAGATCAATCACGCAACCTCATTCCTTTACTTTTATTGGTTTGTGTTTCTATCAAATGAATTCGTTCAATGACCACTGCTCCATTTTCCTAGTTTGATCAGAATGTAATTTTCACATAACATAGTGACATTTAATACAAAAAAAGACATTCACATTCTTGACAGCATCCCTTCGTGCACAACAAAAATTTGGACTCCTAAATCACGGTAAGGATTGGTCATCACGTTAGCAAGTAAAACCCATTCAACCAAATAACTTCTCATCTCATTTACAGCTGCCAAACTAGCATTCTATGTACAATAAACAGGAGGCTAGTGGAAAATCCCATAGCAACAATTTAAAAACAAAAAACCGAACGAACAGAGTATACGACAATCACACAATTCTTCAACAGATTAAACAATTTTTCAGTTTCAGTAACAATCCAAAATGATCAGCAAAACTAAAATACTCACTAGAACCTAAGCTTCAAACAAATTACTGTCAACGCACGGCACTGAGATATGCAAGACCTAAGGCATCATCGATGATGGTGAGGAGGAAAGAACAGAGCAGCTTCGGTGATACCCAAATGTCGATGAAGGAAGATTCCAAGTGCCACCCAAAGATAGATAAAGAGGAAGATGAGACCCCTGAACCTGTTCGAACCCAACGTGAAGAAGAAGAACACCAGCCCCAACTGCCACCTTGAAGACAGAATGAAGAAGGCGAGACCCGGAACCAATTCAAAGATAGAACAAAAGGAAGGCAAGACGATCAGCTCGAGACCCACAGTACACTGATTAAACTTTCGGCCAGATCCACTTGACCACCCACGAAGACGAATATGGAGGAATGGGGCAAGAAGAACCCAGAGCTGATGACCATATACTGAAGACGGGAAGGCACACTGATAAAAATATGGAGGGAAGGGGGGAAACGATCAGCTCGAGACCCACGGGACACTGATTAAACTTCGGCGAGGCCCACTCGACCACCAACGAAGACAGACATGGAGGAACGGGGCAAGAAGAACCCAGAGCTGATGACTGTATACGGGAGACTGGAAGGCGCGCTGATGAAAATATGGAGGGAAGTGGGGAATTTTTTTTCTTAAGTTCTTCAACGTGTTATGGCTTCAGGCCCGAAATGGGACTAAAGCCATATGCACCATTTGGCTGCTGGTAATGGGCCAGATGCAATAGGCCTTTAAAAAACTTACATTACAGCTTGTATTAAAAAAAAAAATTGGCACCCAGCATTGGTTAGATATATACTAGATATTGTACCTAATATAAATAGATAATTTCTTAATCTAAGTTTGAAATAAATCAAGTTTTTAATTGTATAAAATCATTTAAAAGAAAATTTCTCATTAAAAACCATTCAGTTAGTGAAAAATAAAAAGAATTTAAAAATATATTATTTCTATTTAAATAATTAAAATTTTAATGGAATTAATTAAATAAAAATGAAACCATAGTATGTAATAATGCCTTTATACCTTATAGAAGAAGATGTCCTAATGCTCTTATATGAAATGAAATATAATTTAAAATTATTTGGTATATTTGTGGAGTCTGTTCAAAATTGAATGGAAGTCATATGTAAGTTTATGGCATCAGGTCTAAGCAGGTTAGAAGCGAAAAGTGTTGAAACAACATACAACTTCTGTTTCCTCAATAACTAACACCAAAAGTAGAAGCTAAATTGGTATTTTGCACTAGTGATTCAAACTAGCTGATAATTGGTGGAGAATTTTATCCTGAAGTGATTAAAAGATTCTACTGTAATATGGAATCAGTAGAAGAATATGATGAGCAGGACAATCTAGTAAATGACTATTTAAGGGTCAAACTTAGAGGTAGAACCTTCCACCTCACTGATGCTAAGATTAATGAGTTGCTAGGAACTCAAGATTCAGTGAGAGGGGGATATATGAATGAAATTAAGGCTTATAAGATTTTGATGCAAACTGATGAGTACCCCGGAGAGCTAAATTTCCCACCTAAACAAATGTGTGATTATTATAGAATAATCCACTATATCTATTCAAGAAGTATGATCAACAAATCCAGGAGCTTTTCACACTTAACTCAAGATGATTATTTGCTACTGGCTTGGATAATCAGTGGAGAAAGGATTAATATAGGGGCTTTGATCTATAATAAGATGAAAGATTTTGTTCTTAACAAATCCAAGTCTACACCGATCCCCTACCCTCAGTTGGCCACATACATCCTACTGGCAAATAACATTGCCCCTTTTGAGCCTGGAGAGTCCAAGACAAAGGTTCCTGCCTTTGGGATTACACAACTGCACAAGATAAGGATCCCTCTACCTTTTAGACCCTCACAAAAGGTACCTCAAAAGGACAAAGGGAAGCAACCAGCTATCAGCACCTCTAAGACTCAGGATGAGGCCGAATCCACTACAGCTCCTTCTCATACCCCTGGACCCTCATTCATGGAGAGATCTCTCAGGGAGATGTTTCAAGCCGAACTTCAAGAGTTTGAGAAGAGAGTTTATGTCACTACTCGAGAATATGGGGAAGTCTCAGATAGAAAATTTGACGGCATTTCCAAAATCCTAGACCTTCACTAATAAGCAATGATGGCTTTGGAAAAGGAGGTTTCTCAGAGATTTGATTATGTTGACAGAGAGATTCGAGAGATCAAAGGGATGGTAGCCTCTCTCTGCAACAACTTCTCTACCCCCAGTACTACTTTTAGCTTTGAGGACTTACTCCATCGTCCCCCATCTCCTCCTTATCATGAGCCTGGACCTTCTACCTCCCCTATACCCACTTCTCCTATTTCCACTTCACCACCCGTACCACCTACCTCTCCCACCCCTCTCCTACTTTGGCCCTGATCACTATTTCCCAGCCAGTTCCTCCTCTTCATATTCCACCATTCTCTCCACTTTCTCACCTTCCCCCTCTTCCTATTCCCCTCTCCATTCCTACTGTTTCTACTCCTTCCCCTTCCTCACCTGATGCTCACAAAAAGGAGGAGAAGGAATCTGATGCTTAGAGTCTCTTTTTCTTTGATTTTTTTTATTTTTTTGATGTTTAGCTCCTTATTGTTGTGTGTTCTGAGTTTTACTCATGTATTGTGACAGTTTATGCCTTCAGTAAAGTATATTTCTCACTTTGATCTGCCTACTGTTTTAATTTTATTGTTTCTAATGTTACTTGATTAATATTTCTTATCTATGTTTTGTCACCATCAAAAAGGGGGAGAATGTTAGGATTAAGGTTTTGATGATAACAAAGTGAGTAATTTGTGTTTCAGTATGTTGATCGATCATCTAATTGATCAAGGTTTTATCGATAAGCTGATAGATAATATCTATGTTTAATTAAGTAAACTCATCAGAAACTTTGATCGATAACATGTTAGATAATGTGTTGATCGATCATTCTTAACTTAGTCGTATATGAAAATCTGGAATAAATTATTGATCACTTGATCGATAATCAGGATAATTGAATATCGGGATATAAATTTGATAGGTATTTATCGATCACATGATCGATAAACCGATTATCGATGAGAAGACAGATAAATGGTAATGCGCTTTACTCATTCTATGTTTTGCTTTTGTCACCATTTATCGATCACATTATCGATAAGCCATTTATCGATAATATGATCGAACATTGCCTCATAACTTTGCGTATAAGTAATTATTTCAGTGGCTTATCAATCACCTGATTGATCAAAAAACTATCGATCACTTGATCGATAATTAGCATATCTTTGTTAGATTGTGGCTCTTTGATCATCGGATCGATAATTAGATTATTGATAATATTATCGATAAACACACTTCATGTTTATCTTGTTTTCACATAACATGATTGATAAATCATCTCTTTGATTTTACAAGGATAAATCTCTTTATCGATAACATTATCGATCAACCTTTTATCGATCATGTATTTGATCAACTTACATAGCCTATGTTTTCACTAAATATACTTTTACTTATTATTTATCGATAAGGTTATCCATCATCTATTTATCGATAAAGTGTTTGAAAATTAATGATTCAAAAGTTATTTCTATAACACTCTATTTATCGATAACCTGATCGATCAACAAATGTTCAATCACTTATTCGATCATGAGGCGATTTCAATTTAAACTTTAACTAGTCTCGATGTTTCCCAAGATTTATCATCTATTTCATTCGAGCTTTTCTCAGCCTTCATAAAGGTCTTAACTCACTATTTTAAAGAGTTTCAAAATTTAAAAGTGACCTTGATCTTCCTTTTCTATGCATCACAGTATGATGTCACTATTTCCTTTTATCGATCACCTGATCGATAAGCCATTGATCCATCACTTGATCGATAATCTTAGTTATCTATTTCAAAAGCTTTCACTTAGAATAATCGATAACTTGATCGATCAAGTTATAATCGAACATCACTTCGATCAATCACGTTCAGTTATTACCCAGCGCATTTAACAACTGATTGATTCTAACCATAAACTATGAATATTCATTTTATGATTTTTTCAGTTCTACTTTTGTTCTTATTCTACAGGAAAAACCTTATTGAATTAATGTATTTTTGCAGATTACGAAGAAAATCCCAATGGCTCTCCAACGGTTGTCCAAGTAGCCTGTAACCTACCTTGTCAGAAGCATTAATGGCGGAAACCGTTGCAACTGGAAAAACACGCAACCAGACTCTCAATGGCTAGAAGCTCTTCCATCTAATGGTTACTAAATGACCTCAACTATAAAAGGCGCAAAAAAGCATTAAACGAACAGATGGAATATGCGAGCTATCCTCTGTTGATTTTTACTGTTGCATTCAATACTCCGTTCTTCCATAACACCGAGCGTCAGTGATTATCATTTATTCACTCTGTAAGAGAGTTTACTTACTATTCATTAATCACGTTCGTGTGATACTCAAGGGTGTGGACTCTTGAGTGGGTCTGTAACCTTACGGGAAGTAAGGGGGAGTGATTGAGAGTTTCAATTACGGTACTAAGGTGCCAAGAGCCCGATCAATCTTGGAACATAGTGAAATACTCAGAGGTGTTCTGAGGACTAGACGTAGGTCAAGTGGTTGAGACCGAACCAGTATAAATCTTGTGTCTTCCTCTCTACAGTGAAATCATTCTAAACTCACACTCTCTGTTTTTGATAGTTCTTAGTTTTAATTTTGCAAATTTTTATAACTCACCCAATTCACCCCCCTCTTGGGTGAGACTGCCACTAACACTTATCATTGATACAAGAATTCAGTATAAATCCATACATATACATAACAACGTATATAATTACAAAACATTATTTCAATAACCATAAACTCACTTATCCTCCAAGTGAATCCTTTTCCTTTCTCCTTATCCTTAGTGACACCACCTAGGATTCCTATTACTGTTTATATATTGAGGGGAGTGGGATTTCATAGAAATCTCAGTAGCAATGAATCATAATTATCATGTTAATCAAGCTCCACAAAATATGACATGTTACAATGCATAATAACCAATTCCAATACCATGAATAGCACATTATTCGATTAAGGAAATTAGTACATATTCACATTTCATATCAGTGTGCATTTGACCAAAGCATATCAAATATCAAAAAGCATTCCATACCATAGCATAAGTCAATCAATTCATAGAAAAACAAGCAACATGTACACATTAAGTAAGCAAGAAAAACAATCAAATTAGATTCAAAGCTACCTCTTTTATACTTGAACCAATTCGGCCTCTTCAATTCCTTTGGGTTCCTTCTTGTTCTCTTGCACAATGCCTATCAATTCATGCATAAACATATCCCAACTCATCAATAATTCAAGCACAAACACTAATGCTTGACATTAAACTCAATTAAACCTCTTTTCCTTGATTTTTGACATAATTATTCCCTCTTTGTTTCTATTAATCTCTTGGTCCATTCCTACACAATTTTTTATGTAGAATCCAAATATCAATTTAGATCTATGAAAATCAAACTCCTTTCCTGTTATTTAAGTTTGGCTGAATAGGGTAGTATATGTTCTAAAAATTCTATTTTTGATTTCAATGATTTCAAACACTTTTTATTGGTGTTTCTCTATGCAAAAACACCTTTTGAACTCATTGGAATCGTCAAAACACATCAAAACAAACTCCTACCTAAAGATAGCATAGTTGCCACATTGAACCATTAAGGACCTTAACTTGGTTTTCTTCCAAAATTCAATCCAAACACCTTTAAAACATGCTTATTCCACATCATATTTACAGTTTCTATCCTTCCCTAAAGCATAAGCATGCTGAACAAAAATTACAGCATCTCTCCCTTGGAATTTAAATTCAAAATCCTAACCAAACAAGCTTTAATCTCAACCATAGTAAAGCTTAAACATACCTTGGTGAATCCTTGACTGAAGCTTGATCATTTCTCATTCAAAACCCTTATCAAATTCAGTCTCTAGCTTAAGAAACAAAATGGGCAGCACCTCCCCTTGTTTTAGCAATTTTCTACCTTTTTTTGGGTATTTATAGGTAAAATAAATCTGACCTCCCCCCTTCATTATGAATGAAATTTGCCTAGCAAAATGGCCATGTGATTGCCATCCAATGCCCCAATTTTTAGACCATGACAAGTGTCCAGTCTCCAGAACTTTCCTATTGTTATTTTCACTGAAATTGGGCTTAAATCCAATTAAATGGAAGGGTCCAAAATTTGTTCAAAATTAGGCCTTATTTGGGCTCAATGTGGGGCCCAAAAAATTTTTAGGGTGGCCCACAAACCAAATCACAATCCTAAACCATTTTGAAACTTTATTGGTTACTATTCACTAGTAATGTTTTATAATTTTTCTAGACCCCTAAAAATTTATTTCTCTCCATGAAAAATCCCATTTTAATATAAGGACATGATCTAAAAAATTTTAGAATTTTTTTCCACCTCTAACTATTTATTTTGAATTTTTCCCAATTAGGCTATTATCGGTAAAACTGTAGGAGAATAAATTTCCTAAAATAAATTCCTATGCTTTCAAAGCCTGAAAATAATTTTATAAATTATCCTTAAATATTTAGATAATTAATCCATATCTTTTCTAGAATTATTGAGGCCTCTAGCTATTTAAAATAATTGTTTTCCTTCAATTTTCCACTACTTTCCTAAAAACCTCCATGTTCGGGAAATTTCATAATAATTTATTTTAACACCACTTTAACCTCTAGGGCCTCCACTGAGGTTTCAAAGCCTCCAATTCACTAATTTTCTATTTTTAGGGAATTTTGTAGATTTTTTCTCAAATTTTCCCATTTTGCTCTTCTTGGATCGATAATTTAAAAAATGGCAGTTGAAACCTTATTTAGATCTTATGTCATGCCTGGCTTGGTCAGCCAATCTACCTTCCATATTGGTCATTGGCTTAAATTTTTATCCCTTCTATCAATATTAAATCCGGTAGGATGTGACATATAGTGTTATATTCTACTCAACCATTGATGGAGAATTGTAGTAGCCAAATCTTCGAGGATTTCTTCTATTTGAGAGTGTTATCATTCTTGACAATATGCATCCTCAAAGTACTACGCATGAAAAACACTCAAATAATTTAGTTTAAAAGCCATATCTTTAAAGTAAATATATATTAGTATACACATATATGTCTTGTTAGGAATTGGGGGATCGTGTATGACTATATCCTTCATGAACTTTATCATGCAATAACCACAATCGATGCTCTCTTTTGGTTGTTGTGGACATTGTAAAGGGAATTAAAATTAAATTAAACTAGATCAAAGAAATAAAGAACATGTATAGTTTCTTTAATCACTAATTAATAATAGGGAATATATATACAATCACTTTCTTTTATGAGAATATGTTTTTGAATGAGTTGTTCTTGGGATCAAGGTTGTCAATCTTATTAGCTTATGTGTGGTATGACCACATAACCATGAGAAGAAGAAAAACTATGATGAGATTGATTAAGACTTAAAACTACACATTGAATGTTTGCCTTACCCTATACAAACAAATATTAATTACTCACTATGATACCAATACAAACGAAATAAGTATAAGGACATATGTGAACAATATCAATCACCTGAGGGAAATGGGTAGCAATCTTTTTTGCTTGGGTTGTGTTAGAATAGAAGATTTAATTTTTTCCTGAATGTTGTAATCACATCCCTAATTCTTTGTTCTTTCCTTATCTGGCCACTAGAATCTCACTCATTAATTATACGTTAATTATCTATTATCATTACCATTTAGTGTAATCAGATTTCCAGCTATCCTGTATGAAATACAATTCCTATTTATTTACTACCTCAACTTCTTAATAATATAACAAATAATTACAGTAATTTTTCCAATATGGTATCAAAGCGTTTGGAAAAAGAGAATGAATAGTGACAAGTTCCCACCTTTACCCGGGGGACATCAACCAAACCAGTCAAACAAGAGGCCAAACTTGACAGCTCTAATGGTTGGATCAACATCACATAATGAGTTGACCACATTGACTTATATGAGCTTGCCAACTTGTGAAACTACTCAGAGTTCCAGTAGCTTAACGATGACGCCATAACTCACATCTACAAATGAAGCCTAGTAAATGGTGGTAGCTCATAAACTAAATGGAAGTAATCATTTTTAATGGTCTCAAATTGTCCTAATATATCTCTGAGCCAGATGTAAGGAAAAATATATCAATGGGTGAGCACCCTAACCATGTTTTGACGAAATGACATTTGATATCTGGTTCACTGAGAATAACTAGGTGATGACCTAGCTATGCAATTCCATGACATAGGAAATTAGTAAGGGTTATTTACCTCCACATATAGTAAAAGAAATATGGAGTGTAGCTAAATGCACGTACTCCTCTATGGAAAATAATGCAATGCTATATCAACTAGAAAAATAACTCAGAGAACTCAGACAGTGTAATTTGACTGTAACTCAGTACTATAGCTCTCTCATGAGAATTTGGCAACAATTAGACTTGTTTAAAATTCATGTTTGAAAATGTTTAGATAATGCTCTATATTATAGAAAGCTCATTGAAACAAAAAGAACTTATGAGTTCTTATTAGGATTCAATGACGCCTTTGAAGAAGTCAGGGGTGGAATCATGGGTCACAAACTCATGCCCTCACTATTTGAGACCTTTGATATGGTAAAGTGTAAGGAAAGCAAAAAACAACTTACTTAGACTCTAGTGGCACAAAATGAAGCTTCAGCATCGGTGATCAAACTACAAGCACTACTACAAAAAAGACATATAATGTCACAATTTAACGATGGTTAAAAAGAAAATGTCGTAGAAAGAAAGTGGTAGCATTTTTGTAAATAAAAGATATGATGTTTCACTTTCCACGGTGATTATTAAGATAACTACCGTGGAAGTACTTTTAACAGTGGTTTAATAACAACTGAAATTTAACCCTTTCATGCGTTTTCTTTTTCACAGTTTCACAGCTACAAAGCACTGTGGTCCCCCTTTGTCCCACCACCCAAACTACATTTTTGGCAAATACTCATCGTTTTCTGTTGTGTTTGGACCTCTATTCGCCTCATCATCGATTTTTGCTATTTTCTGCCACTTATAGTCACCTCTTCTCACGTTTTAATCGTCTCCCACTAAGTGAGTTTCCTCTTTATTCATTCTTTTCATTTTTTCTTGTTGTCTTGGATGTTTTAATAATAAAAATCTGTTGTATTTCAAATGGGTTTATTGGTTTTACATTTTGGATGTTTTGCATTATTTATTTTGCATATCTTATATGCTTAAGGGGTTAGTTAGTGACATTTGGAGTTAGAAAACCTTAATTACTTCCTATACACAGTATTTAAAACATGTTTAAATGTTCAAAGTTGATGAGTTCTTAAGTTTGTAATTTTTTTTAATAATTTTTTGATATTTTATTTCAAAACTTTGTAATAAACTTAAGAATTCACCAATAAATAATTTGTTCAGTATTTTGGCCAATTTTTTTTGGTTATAAACTTTAATTGATGATAAAGTGTTGTTTAAAATTTCATGGCAAATGGATATCATTTGTGTTCTTGTTTTGGATTCAGAAATTTTAGCTTTAAGAATTTCATTGTTTAAATAATTTGGGATTTGTCATATTTAAGAAAAAATTCTGTCAAAATTTTTATAAAATAAAAAAGACATTCCCTTTAATTTGTAATTAAGTGTTAGTCAATTTTAATTTTGTTGACTAACAATTAATTATTTTATTTATTTGGATATTTGAATTAAGCAGTTAGAATTGAGCTTGACAGCACAACTATGTTCATTGACTCTGTAGAAAAATAGATTGTAGTTGGATGAAAGCTAAGAGAATTAGCAAAGAATATGAGGACGGGGTTGAAAGGTTTCTTGAGTTTGTTCAGAGAAGTGCCCTAAGTAAAAGAGATGGCTTGTATTATTGTCCTTCTGTCAAATGCTTAAATAATAGTCCGCGGAGTATTCCTAAGATAAAAAAGCATCTTATCTATGATGGAATAAATTTGAGGTATACAAATTAGATATGGAATGGTGAAATTAGAAAGCCTACTATGTCTGGAAAGGAAAAGGTTATGAATGATGACTTTAGTGATAGAATTTTGGATATGTTCTGTTATATAAGGTCTGAGTCCTTTGCACAGTTCTCTCCCATATATGGAAGCTTGTGTAGTGATGAAGAGACACCTTTGCACCCAGGTGTAAATATGATTACATAAGATTGACAACTGTGTTGAAATTGATGAACTTGAAGGTAAGAAATGGTTGGACTGATGCTAGTTTCATGTAATTACTTAAACTGTTGAGTGATATTCTTCCAAAAGGGAATGCACTTTCAAAAGAAATGTATGAGGCAAAGAAAATTTTGTGTCCGATGGGTTTGGAATATGAGAGGATACATGCATGCCCTACTGACTGCATAAGTGACCTATTGTTCAGAAATGAGTATGAAGGGTTGAATAAGTGCCCTAAATGTGGCATTTCAAGATACAAAGTAAAGAAAGATTGTGGTGATTATGATGAGATAACCAAAGGTCCTTATTTAAAGGTATTACAATATCTTACAATAATACCATGGTTTAACTATTTATTTGTGACGAGAGCCTTTTTGTCGTTCGCCTTGGGGTTCTCAATCAAAAATAAATCCAAGTCAAGCAGTATAGTGCAACTCAGGTCGTTTCACTTTTGGGAGCCTTTATTAATTACCTAAGCTATACTAAATGTCATGCAATGTAATGAAAAGGGGTTTTGGGGTTTTTAAGATTTAAATGAATGGAGCCTAAACTAAATGCAATGAAAACAAACCTAAAATACTATATTTTTGGTGTTTTAAGATAATAATGATGGAATGGAAATGAATGATAGGAAATCTCTTGAAAATGGTTTTGATAGCAATCATAGTTCACTTAAATATTGGGAGTTCACAAATCCATTAGGTTTTTTTAATAAGAACCTCATTAACTCAATGAGTCCAAAGCTTACATTAATGAACTCATTAATGAAAACTTTGTTTAACTTCCCTAATGTGTAATTTTGGAGTGATCATGCAATTGGCTCAATGTAACACACAATCAACTCAGTACCGAAACATAACCATACAAGATAGGAGAGAATCATGAGAGTTACAATAAGCATATATGCAACCACATATATTTAAGCACAAAGTTTAACATCAATCAATCCAAATTACAAATGTTAATCATTAACCAATGATTACAGTAACAATCCCAAGTTCTTAACTAACAATTTACAACTCCTAGACCTAGAAAGCCATAAATCATAGCTAAAAATTGAAAACTGAAACTAAACTCCCCTATGAAGTCTGGAAACTCATGCCACACCACCATTCTTCAAGAGTTGATAAACCCTAGCCCTCCATAGCTTCAAGAAAAACTCCAACCAAAGTGAATCTATCAACCATGGCAGCTGGGAGTGGAAGGAAATGAGATGAAATGAAGAAAAGGTGAAGGAAATGGATGAAGAAGAAGATGGAGGTGGAGAGGCAAGAGGATGGGAGAATAGAGGTATTGGAGATGATAGAATGAAGTGTTAGGTCGAAAATAGGGTTTCTAAGGGCTTGAGGGGTCAATTTAGGTCGGATCATATGAGTAGAGGGTCCATATTTGCATTCTGGATCCGAATCTAACGTTTCTGATATGAAGAGGTTCGCCGCGGCGAACTCAAAAGTTTACTGCGGTGAACTATTCCAGAGAGGTATTCTAGTGAGATTTTGAGAGTTTGCCCCGGCGAACTATTCCAGAATAGCCACTGATGCACATTTTCAGACTTTTTGCTACAGCACAGCATTTTCTTGGAAACTCTCATGTTGTGTAATGCTTTGGTCTTCAATCTTGGCTCTAATTTTCAAGTGTCCTACAATGAAAAGCAACAATTTGAAGTATCAATTGTCCTAGAAATCAATTGAATACAATTAATAACCAATTATGACAATTTTACCCTCAAAAAGACACTAACTCAAAGTAAGGACTCTTAATCTAAATTAAGCACAATTATCATCAAAAGGAGCCAAAATCTATGATAAATACCCTTAAAATGATATGAAATAACATAGAACAATTGGGTTCAATCAATTTGCTGATGCCACAGAGGCAACAAACTTGAGATGGTATTCTAATGAGAAAATATGTGATGGAAAACTTTATCACCTCGTAGATTCTTCTCAATGAAAAGTAATAGATTAAAAAATTTCTACTAGGGCTCTGTACAGGCAGAATTAACCTATATGATAATCTTAGTAGCACACACAGTGCTTGGCCAGTTCTCCTGGTAATTTACAACCTGCCTCCTTGATGTGTTTGATGCATATAAACAAAAGATCTTCAATTTACGTACATGATCTTCACCATGATAAATGACTTTTTGGCATATGAAAATTTCTTAGGATATAGTGTTAAGGGGCATAAAGCATGTCCAATATACAAAGAAGTCAATCACTATATGTAACTCAAACATAGAAGGAAGACAATCTACCTTGGTCATAGAAGATTTCTTAGTCGACACCACCCTTATTGTAGGTTGAAGAAGGTATTTAACGACTCACAAGAGTATCAAATGGCTCTAATACAATTAACTAGAGAAGAAGTTTATCAATAGGTAAAGGGAGTTAATGTGATCTTTGGTAAGAAGAAGAAGAAGACTGCTAGTGAGAGGGATATATGGGGAAAAAAAAGATCTATCTTTTTTAATCTTCCATATTGGTAGAGTCTTGATGTGAGACATGTGGAGAAAAATATGTGTAAGAGCCTTGTTGGTATACTTTTACACATTAGTGGAAAGACTAAGGATGGAATCAATACAAGACATGACTTAGCAAAAATTAGAACAAGAAAATTCCTCTACCTATAAGAAAGAGAGGGTAAAAGGGCTTATTTACATCTAGCTACGCACAAATTATCAAAGGAAGAGAAAACAAGTTATGTGGTTTTTTGAATAGTATTAAGGTGCCATGAGGTTATTCTTCTAATTTAAGAAAGCTTATTTCAATACAAGATTTGAAGATAACAGGGATGAAGTCTCATGATTGTCACGTGTTGATGCAACAATTATTTCTTGTTGCTATTTGAGGCATCATGAAAAACGATATGAGGAGCATTATTATAAGACTTTGTATGTTTTTCAATGCTATTTATAGCAAAGTCATTGATTCTGCTGAGTTAGATAAATTAGAGAATAAAGGTTATGTGATCCTCTCCCAATTGGAAATGCACTTTCCTCTATTATTTTCTAACATTATGGTCCATTTGATAGCTCACCTTGTGCGAGAGATAAGACTTTGTGGCCCTGTGTGTTTAAGGTGGATGTACCCATTTGAGAGATATATGAAAATCCTAAAAGGGTACTTTAAGAATCCTTATCAGCCTGAGGCATCAATTGCTGAGAGATATGTAATTGAGGAGGCAGTTGAGTTTTATAACGCATATCTTAATAGGGTAAAGGCAATTGGACTTCCTCAATCTCAACATGATCAGGGCAGAAGCAAGAGAACACAGGGTGTTATAATGAGGTCCAAGTCTTGTGAAGTTGTAATGCAGGCACATCTATATAGTTTAAACAACACAGATGAAATTTTGCCTTAATTAGATGCTCACAAGAATCTACTGAAGAACTTGAATCTAAGAAACAATGATATGCAACTAGCTAATGAGCATAACAAGTCATTTGTAAAGTGGTTCAAGCAAGAGGTGTTAAAGGATGGCAATCCTTCTGAGACAATACAAATGTTAGCTGTACGGCCTCATTTTAAGGTTATGTGTTGGGATAGAAATGACGTAAATGGTTATTCATTTTACACAAAACCCAAGATGATAAGAGTACTATACATAATAATAGAGTGATGGTAATAGCCAAAGCTATGCATTTTGCTAGGTCAAAAGATAAGAATCCAACGTTGGCATTAATGGCCTATTATGGAGTAATAGAAGAGATATGGGAGGTTAGATATACCAAGTTTAAAGTTCCTATCTTTAAATAAGTGGGTTGATAGTGATGCTATTCAAGTAGATAAAGAATTTGGATTTGTTTTGATTAATCTTAAAAGGGTTGGATATAAAGATGAGCAATTTATTTTAGCAAGTCAAGTAAAACAAGTATTTTATATCACGGATCTAGTAAAGAAAAAAGTGTCTATTATGCTCCAAGGTAAGAGGCAAGCAGTTGGTGGAGATGACAGTGACTTAGAGTTCAATCCCAACGAAACCCCCCTTTTTATAGCTACTTAACCTAAAATAGCTGAATTAGATTTAGTAGATGATGACTATGATCATTGCGAAGGAATTTAGGAGGATAATCATTATAAAGCCTAAATAAATTATTTGATGTTTCTTGTTAAATTTATTTAATATTTATCATTTATTATCTTTGCATTATTTATTCATAATGTGATGTTTCTTGTTAAATTTACTTGATGTTTCTTATTCTTACATTTGTTGGTTATTTTTTGAATAGGAAATAGACAGATCCGGTCAATAGGGTTCTGACGATGACAGCTTCTTTACTAGCAAGAAATGGAATAATGGGTTGACCTGTATGAAGAAGTTGGCTTTGCGTGATAAGACCACATAGCCCACGAGGATAAAAATACAATTCGATGATGATTTGGAGGGAATAGGTCCTGAAGGAACTTAATTTAATAGTTATGTGGTTTATCTAGCATGCAGTAAGATTAGGATTGATATTCCTAATTGGAGGATGATAGAGGAAAATATGAAGAATCAGTTTTGGGAGGACATTTTGGTACATTACGAATTCTTTTCTCTATTTGTTTCAACTATAATTGATTATTTACTTCTAGCTCTATTATATTTTATTGCAACTCATATTTGATATCCCTGCAATAGAGGAGATAAAACACTGTGTGTTAAAGCAACTTGATGAATGGTGGAGAGATTTTAAATCCATACATACAAGGGAGTATCTCCGTGAAAAAAGAAAGGGCAAGCATCCTACGGATCAATACTCTTTTATTAGTGACGAGGCATGGGAAAAGTTTGTCAAGCAACAGGAAGACCCTGCACTGAGTAAGAAGAATAAGTAAATATCTGAGCTAAATGTGTACCTGCATAACATATCTCATAGAGGGTATAATGAGTTGGAAAAAAGTATGATCGAGGAGTAGTTGTAGGCTGCACAGATAGCTGCTACTTCATACCCTACTAGAGTCATTCCACCTATCCAGCGTCCTTATCACTAAGAAAAATGGAAGGCGATGGGGGTTAAAAAGGGTCAATATATCAATCTAAAAACTGCTGCTGTTGCTAAGAGGATTGTAAGTAATATCAAACATTATGCTTTATTAACTACTTTTGTTAGCTATCTTAAATTGAATTGGTTGGTTTTATGTTACAGGATACAATTGAGGAGCAAGTATCCCAAGGTACATTCATTCCACATGGACGGATGGATATCTTGGCCACTATGATTGGAAAGGCTGACCATCCTAGTAGAGTTAGAGGGGCCCCTAAAGGGATTGGTATTAAATAGTTTTCTGGCCTTGGTTCACAAAGAAGTGCTGGTTCATCCTCTGCTAACATGGTATCTAAAGAGAAGCTTGACCAGCAATTGAAGAGTTCGAGCTTAGCTCAGTCAAGAACACAAGGCAGAGATGTAAAAGATGTGTGAGGAGTTTGATGCCAAGTTTTAACAGGTTATAAGGATGATGGGCACAATTGGATTCTAAATGCCTTGAGTATCTGAACCGTCACAGGTAATAATCACACATCTTCTTAAATCTTCTCAAGGTTCACTTCAACTATTTATATTTATTTAATGTGCCTTAAGTAATTTCTTTCTATATTTCAGGTTTCACCTATGATTAAAAGTGGGAAGGTTAATAATAATCAAACACAACAGATGACAATGTCTAACCTTGACCCTGCCCAAGACACCTCATCATGGCGCTAATTGATGAGCCTTGTCGCTAGACTATCAAATAAAACTAAGCTAAATGCAATGTAGTGGCACTAACCTAGACGTTTGTCACATCCAAGAATATGGAAATTAGGATTAATGATTTCTAAACATTTAAGGGGCCAAAAATGATAAAGAGAAATAGAAGAATTATGGTGGAAAATAATTAGTATGATTTTCCAAGTTAGTTATGAAATATTTGACTACTTAAGGAAAATTGGTAAATAATACTCATGAAAAAGTATTTTCAAACCTTAGAAAATTAAGGAAATATAAGGATAATATTCCTTGAGAATTATATGAGGTTATATAATTGGTTTTATGACTAAATTACCCTTGAAAAAATTACAAAGGAATTTAAGGTCTTTTATATGAAAAATTCCAAATAAATATTTTTAAGGAGAATAAAATCCTAAGAAAATTTCTATAATATGCCAAGGAATTATAAGAGATTATAGAATCAAAAAGAGACCCTCATATATCCAAGATTTTTCCTAATTCCTTTGAAAAGTGGAAAAATCACTCAAGAGAAGGAAATTGGTTTTTCTTTTTATTTAATTATTGGAAAATTGATTTTGAGACAAAGAGGGCATTTTGGGAAGATAAAAATAAGGATAATAAATTATAAATCTGACAAAAAATAATTACAGAGGCCAGAGTACTGTAATTATAGAAAAGAAATTAAACCCGGAGTAAAAGTTTACCGATAAAGTGAAGACTAGAGTCTTACACTTTAAATGGCCCACATTTTGCCATGTGTCAAGCCCCTAATGGAGAGGATTTGAATTTCCAAGTGTCACACCTCAAGTAGAGAGGATTTTAAGTTTTGGTAATTAATTTTATTTGGATTTACTTAATTAAAAAAGAGAATGCAAGAGTAAAGGGGGGATTGGCACTTGGATTTTCATTTATTGTGGTGGTTGGGATATTTTGAACATTAAAGAGAGCTCTTCCTCCCCCTATTTTTAGATTTACATTTAGACAAAGAGAGAAGGGAGTGAAAAAGGGAGAACTTGAAGTGAAAACAAGGAGAAAGCAACCATCTTGGATCAAGTAAGCTTGGAGTTAAGGTTAGCAGTTGATTTTATGTTGTCCTTTGCTTGATTCCCTTGAGTTGTATGGTTGAAATTTCTAGCTTTCTTCCTTGTTGGGTGCTGGACGAATTGATCTTTGAGTAGGGGAGGAAGTTTTGTTGTTAAACATAGTTAGAACACTATGATTTAAGGTGGTTACAAGTGGTTTAGTGTTGTTTTGGAAAGATTTCTTTGTTGAAACTCAAGAGGTGCTACTTGGTCACTTTGAATCTGGAAAAAGGAGATGTATTTTCTTAAATCCAAGTATATATTTGGAATCTACATAAAAAACCATGTAGGCATGAACTAAGGGAGAATTTTTAGGGCTAAGGAAACAAGCTCTAAAAATTTAAGAACAAAGATGGAAGCTTCCAAGGGTTTAAAGAGTTATTTGAGTTATGTTATTGATTTTTATGTGGAATGATTGATAATCTTGCTGTTCCTTTTGTGGTTATCATATTAGGGTTGACATTTGGGAAGGAAAGGAAGAGAAATAAAGAAAGCACAAGTCTTTGGAGCAAGGTAGCAAAGTTTAACCAAACTACTAATATTAACTTTGCATTGTTAATTATTGCATGATTAATTGCTATTATGTGGATGAACTTTCTTGATTGTGATGTGGCTGCTCCTTGCACTTTATTGCCTTGGCTTTTGCATGATTGAGATTGCCAAATTATAAGAATGTTAGTTCTCCAATGGTAGCTAATGTGGTTATGCATAATAATGATGCTTGTTGATGATATAGTTGGTTACTTTTGCTTTTGGGATTTCTTGAAATCTCATCCCCCAAATGTAATCGAACATTTTTGGAGCTAAAACATCCAAGGGCAAGCCATAGATTCAAGGTTAATTATGGTGCCAAACCATAAAAATTTATTGACTTTTGGTTATGTAATTATTCTGTTTGTTTAGTGCTGTAACCTTAACTACACCGTCAACTTGGAGTGACATTTTGACTAAGTTCTAGAATGCTTTACATCATGAAATTTGGCATGAATATAGATCACGTCCTGAAATTCATTGTGATAGGTAGCACGTTAAAAATGGCTAACTGCACAATTTTTGGTGATTTTTCAAAATTAAGGCTCAAAGTCTAGAAAAGGAATTTTTACCAAAAGGACAGTGGTGACTTCCACAAAAACCTAACACTTTCTCAAATGGAATTGGTTCACAAGATTATTTTTCCTTGAAAGATGATTCAAAGAAATTTCCACAAAACATTGAACCACTCCATTTTATTTTTTTAGATTAAGTTATGAATTTTTGAAATTGGTATAGAAAACTGGAAATTTCCAAAAGAACAGTGAATTTCTGAAAATCAGCGTTTTTTTGGAATTTTTGAGATCGCGACCATCCGATATGGTCTGAAATGGTTTTAATTGAACTTTAAATTGACCCAATAGTAAGGTGTAACAACAAACTCTTGAGGAACCTATGAATGTCTAAGTAACCAAGAACAAATATCAAATTAACCAAGTATGATGTATGAAGTGATTATGTAACTAGTGACCGAATCAATGATTAAACTAAAACTATCTACACTTTTTATAATTTCTAGACTTAGTGAGTTAAATGAATGCAATGTATGAGTTATCCTTGATGGTCAATTCCACCAATCATCCTAGTTCCTGTCTTGATTGAGTTTCAATTCCTTTATTAGACTCAATTTATGAAGACTTTCTACAAACAATGAATTCAATAAACTAAACCCTAACTCATCAAACTTATCTAAATGCCTAATATGAATTATGCTCTTTAAAAGGTATTTTACTCTCTTAATTAGCAATGTTAGAATCCTAACCAATCAATCAAGAGATTCAAACATTTGAGAAGAAAGAATCAATAAAATAGAAGAAAATATCAATTCAATTAATCAATTAGAGTGCAAAATACAATGCAAACCTTAGTCTCAATATAAATCAACCAAATTACACCTTTATACAATCACAAATCTCATATCTAAAGCTTAAAAATTACAATATATGAATTTAGAGAGTGAAACTAAGATTATGGTAGAAGAAACTCCCAATGTAGCTTTATGAACTCAAATTGGCTTCATTGAACATCAAGGAATCAAGATCTAGCCTTTCATGACTAAAATCATGGCTTCACCAAGCTCAGCAACCTCAATGGCCATGGTAGTAATGATCTAAGGGAGAATGGAGGAGAATAACTAGTAGAAAGTGGAAGAATTGTGGTAAAAATGATGAATTGATGATGAAGAATGGTAGGGAAGTGAAGAGGAACAAAGTTGAGAGAGTTTGGATGGAGAAAACAAAGTTGGAATGAAGAAAATGACGAAATGCAGTTTCTAGCATGTGTTTTCGAATTTAAATGCAAATCCTGATCCTTTCGCCACAGTGAAGAGAATATTGCACCATGGTGAAGCCAAAATGATGCCATTTGGATTAGTGACACTGCATTCCTTTATCACACATGTTCACTGTGGTGAAGTTCAAAGTGTGCTGCAGTGAATTGAGGCAAAATTACTTCTTCCTTGGTTTCTTTAACCTTTGATCACCTACAATATTCAAATTAAGCTCATAGTCATCTAAGTCAGTGTGTGTAGGATACATAAGAGACAATGGATGAATAAAACCCAAGAATTATCATATAAAAGCTCACCAAATATTTGGACTAGGAAATATATGTAAAATATGAGACTTATCAACTCCCGCACACTTAGCTTTTGCACTCCTGGGCAAAACATTTCAATTCAAAACAAGAGGTAAGAATAAATGAACTATGCAAGCATCAAGAATCACATTTGGTAATAATAATTCCATACTCACATCCAATTCATACTCATGTCATATGCTAAAAGAACTAAGCAAATAGTGCAAAGACTAACCTAAATGAATGCTCAAATAAACCTCCCCAGGATAAGTGTTTCACCCTTCACTCTCAGGAGATAATTTCACGTAACATCCACTTAACCATCCTCTACCATATGCTTGTAATGGTTCTAAACTCTCCACCACTAGTAGTGATGACACAAAAGATTAATAGGGGTTTTATTAGGTTGCAATGTTGGATAGGCCAATAAATGGAGGGTTAAATGTATGGATGTAATGGAAAGGAGATATGAAGAATGGACATCAAAATGAACTAAATGCTTGCATGCAATTAAATGTGTAGGAGTAAACAATGCCTCTTTTCTTTTGTCTCTTTCTTTCTTTCTTTCTTTTTTAATTTTCCACTTGCTTTTCTTCTTTCTTCTCTTTTATTTTTTTTCTACATATTTTTTCCCTTTCTTTTCTCTCTTTTTTTAAGGAAGGTTCGTCATGGTGCTGTCATATTTTCGTCGTGGTGAAGTATTACTGAAGTGCTTAATTTCTTCAATTTATCCATTCACTACAGTGCTCAGAAAATTGTGTCGCAATGAACATGCATAGAGAAGTTGATTTTTTGCATTTCAGTGGTATGAAGTTTCATCCTACTCAAGATAAATTGAGATGCAACATGAATGAGTTCATTCCTAAATGAAAAGGTGAAGAAATGAAAATGACGGGCTCAAAGGGCTAATCAAAGGGTTAATGTTTCAAGGTTGGCTTTTTTGTCAAACTAGCTTTTTAAATGAATACCTATATCATCTCTATCATGTCAATGTAAATGCAACCTCAAGCAAGAAACGAGACAAGTTTTAGGGAGCAATAGACTAAGTGGATGTGTCACACATAATGAAATGAATAATAGGCTTAAATCCTTCCAATTAGGCTTTTTTGTTCCTATCACATTCATCATGCCTAGTCTATGCACCACAACTAGAATTTAATGCATATGACATTCACACTTCATTTTAGCAAGTAAGGAATCATAATCTACCAATTCAAAATGCAATTGAGATACAAAAGATGGCTAATTGTTCAAAAGTGTAGAAAGTTTTTGAAAAATTGAGCCTTTTTACTATAAGAGAGTTTGAAAACAAAACACATAAAAATAAAAGCGGAACAATAAAGTACTAAACACTCCTCTATACTTAAACCTTGCATTGTCCCTAATGTAACCCCAAACAAGACTCAAACAGTAGATTTGGAAATGCAAAGAGTAAGGTGGAAGAACAAAACATCACACACAAATTCAAAAAGTATTTTTCCACTAGTATATCCCTCCCTCACACTTGTTTAACAACATATAGCAGTTAATTCAATATAGATTACTGAGAACAAGAGGAAGGAGAGTGAAAGAGAGCCTTTCTTATCGTTCTCCTTGGGGTTCTCAATCAAAAATAAATCCAAGCTATGCAATATAGTGCAAACTCGGGTCGTTTCACTTTTGGGAGCCTTTATTAATTACCTAAGCTAGACTAAATGCCATGCAATGCAATGAAATGGGGTTTTAGGTTTTTAAGACTTAAATGAATGGTGCCTAAACTAAATGCAATGAAAACAAACCTAAGATACTATATTTTTGGTGTTTTAAGATAATAATGATGGAATGGAAATGAATGATAGGAAATCTCTTTAAAATGGCTTTGATGGCAATCATAGTTCACTTAAAATATTGGGAGTTTCACAAATCATTAGGTTTTCTTAATAACAACCTCAATAACTCATTGAGTCCAAAGCTTACATTAATGAACTCATTAATGAAAACCTTGTTAAGCTTCCCTAATGTGTAATTTTGGAATGATCATGCAATTGGCTTAATGAAACACACAATCAACTTAGTACCCAAACACAACTATGCAAGATAAGAGAGAATCATGAGAGTTACAATAAGCATATATGCAACTACATATATTTAAGCACAAAGTTCAACATCAATCAATCCAAATTACAGATGTAATCATTAACCAATAATTACAGTATCAGTCCCAAGTCCCTAACTAAGAAATTACAACTCCTAGACCTAGAAAGCCATAAATCATAGCTAAAAATTGCAAACTGAAACTAAACTCCCCTTTGAAGCTTAGGAACTCAAGCCATACCACCATTCTTCAAGAGTTGATAAACCCTAGCTCTCCATAGCTTCAAGAAAAGCTCCAACTGAAGTGAATCCGTCGGCCATGGTAGCTGGGAGTGGAAGGAATTGAGATGGAGTGAATGAAAGATGAAGGAAATGGATGGGGAAGAAGATGGAGGTGGAGAGGCAAGAGGATGGGAGAATAGAGGTGTTGTAGGAGATGGAATGGAGTGTATGGTCGAAAATAGGGTTTCTAAGGGTTTTAGGGGTCCATCTGGGTCGGATCATATGATTAGAAGCTCCATTTTCGCGTTCTGATCCGGATCTGGCGTTGCTGATACGAAGAGTTCGCCGCGGCGAAGCATGCCCGAGAGGAGCTCCGCCTAATCTTGTGATTTCACCGCGGTGAAGCTGTAAGTTGGCCACGGCGAACTCTACCCGAGAGATTACTGGTGAGATTTCAATTTGGCGCCGCGGCGAACTCTATTAGTGCTGATACTCTGATCTTGTGTTGTGTCATCCTTTGGTTTTTGATCTTGGCTCCAATTCTCAATTGTCCTACAATAAAAAGCAACAATTTGAAGCATCAATTGTCCTAGAAATCAACTGAATACAATTAATAACCAATTATGACAATCTTAACCTCAAAAAGACACTAACTCAAAGCAAGGACTCTTAATCTAAATTAAGCACAATTATCATCAAAAGGAGCCAAAATCTATGATAAATACCCTTAAAATGATATGAAATAACATAGAATAATTGGGCTAAATCAGAGAGATACAACCTTAGTCATGGAGACTTGTAACTAGTGTGGTAGAGGTGGAGACAGTTGGCTCTTGAGTAGAAATGCTTGCCAAAGCCATCCTTTACTTTGTATTTTCTATTTGATAGCTTTAAAATGACCTCCAAAGGTCTTATCTAAGTCGCCTTGAAGTCTTCATGAGGTGCAAAGTACTTAGGGACATATGCCATGACATAGTCACCGATATCATACTCCTTTTTATCAACTTGGAGAGCTCCCTTGGCAAGTGTCTTAGGATCCAATGATAGAGCATGTTACGGAAGAAGTGGACTTGTTAATTCTTTAGCTATAAAGTCTAATGATTTCTCTTCTTTTGATGGTGGATGATGAATCTCACATAAGACCTTGACAGGTTGTCCTATCTCTTTCAATGCTTTGATCAAATTTAGTGGCTTCTTTGGTTGAGACCTCATAGCTCCACTATACCTTACAAAATCATTACAAGAAGTACCTTTCTCTAGCATTTTTGGGTTAGTGGGAGGTTCAACAAGCATAGCATCTTTACATAAAATAATGCATGGAGTAGAAGAAGTGTAATCCAATGAACAAGCACTGGAACACAACACATCACTACCATGAGAAGGGGGAATAGAATAGGGGGTAGAATGGGGATAATGGACTATGAGTGGATTAGAAGATTCAACAACCATATGAGAAGATTACCACTCTTAATATGCAATTCATCATCAACTTCATCAATAAAGTAGACATCATGCAAAGAATAATCTTCATTAGGTTGTTTCATGCTCTTATACATGTTAAAATGCACAAAATGATCACCTATACTCATTATGATAGAAACTTTCTTCATTTTATTTTAGTATTTGCAAATCTCATGAAAGGTCTACCAGGAATTAATGCACCTTTATTCATACTTTCCTTAGACATGTCCAAAACATAGAAATCTATAGGAATGAGTAAGTCCTTAACCTTGACTACTGTAACATCCAAACTTCTAGACCTAGAAGTACCAGAAATAGCCTGAATTGGATAGGCTACTAGACCCCTTTTGAGCAGAAGTCTTAAAGATGAGAAAGGAAGTCAAAGCAGTTTTAGGGACTACACTGCAAAGCAAAAGTTTTTAGGGGCTCAAGTAAAATCAAGTTAGAGGCTCTAGTAAAGTCTCGAAGGCCTAGAGAGAGAAAAGAGGCTAGATACAGGCCAAAGGTTAAGTTAAAAACCTTAAAGAAAGGATTATATGAAGCCAAGTCCAAGTAGGGACTAAACCGTAAATTCAGAAAGTTATGACCAATAGGGGTAAAAATGGAAGAGTATACAGAGAATTTCAAGAAAATCTCAAAAAAAATGGGAAATAATATTCTAAGGCTCTTCTGTGAAGAGAACAAACGAAAGTACCCCTGAAGCAGCTTAAATGGAATTATAAGGTTATGGCCGGTAAAAAGTACATGGATCGAGGTAATTATTTGAAATAGTAAGAGAGCTCAAAAATATATACAAAAATGAGATTAAATGGTTGAAAGGTTTTAATAATTTATAAAATTAGTCCCGTAACCAAAAGGCCAGTGGAATGGCTTTAATAAATTAAAAAGCTGATTGTGCTGATAAAATAGCATTTTAGTAAATGCATTTTTATGCAAGATTTAAAGGAAGTGTTATGGCCTAAGAAAATTTATAGATATTCTCAAAAATTAAAGAGAATTTATGGAGCAGACAGAAGAATTTTCTGAGCTCTAGAAGGCCATAAAGAAAGTCAGAGAAATATAGACCAAGTAAATTCAAAGGAAACTTAGGGAACAAGTTTGATCCAATGGCTAGGATCTAATCTCCCTTCTCCTCCACTACATTTGTGACACTTGGCATCTTCTAGAAGAATGAGGTAAAGATGATGCAAGAAGATGATGCAATGATGATGTAAAAGTCAACTTGAAGTTCCAAAATTGCCCTTACCCCTTCTATTAGCCACCAAGGGCATTTTGGTCCATTCAAGACAAAGTTTTGGCTATAAATACCCCACCTTGGAAGAGTATTTTGATAGCTATTTATAGATGGAAAGCTCTACTAAATTTTAGAGAGAAAACGTAAGGGTGAAGGCCAAGAAGAAGGAACAAGATTCAAGCTTCAGGATCAAGGTAAGTGATGGTTATAACATATGACTTGATGCCTATTTCAAATAAGTTGTTCTTTGTATCTGATTCTAAAATTTGGCATGATTAAAGTACACTCTATGAGCTTTAAATCCATGGGTAGAACACTTCATTTGGATATGTGTACGATTTATGGTTATTTTTCAAAGTTAGAATTTGAAATCTGGAAACAGTATTTAACCTTTGAAAAAGTGTCGAATTCCGTACAATTTTGGTACTGTTCAGCATAGAATGGTTCCTAAAACTATTTTTCCTTCAAATATAACTTAATAATCTTTCAGTGAGACTTAGAACCACTCAATTTTGATTTTTCTAGAATTAATTATGAATTTTCAAAATTGAGCAAAAATTCTGGAATTTTTGCGTGAACAGTACCCGTGAAGCAAAATTTTCAGATTTGATCTTCTTGAATCTAAGGCCATCTAAAGTGGTCCTAATTGATAAGAAATAGATTTTAAGGATGGGAAATGATAAGATTTATGTTAGAAAAGCTAGAAAGAAAACCCTAAAATGAAGAGAAAGGGTTGAGGCTCAAGAGAGCTAGTCTTGAACATTAGTAGTCTCTTGGTCCTAATGGATGTTTGGTGATGTTTAGGACCTTTGGAACATCCAAGAGGATGTTTGGTGATGTTAACTGAATGCCCACATGGTTGGAAAGTCAAGGGAGTCAAAAGAAAAGTAAGAGGAAAGCTTGAGGTGCAAGGTAGTGAACTTACCTATTGTTATTACTTGATGTTGTATGCTTGTGTGTTGTTGTGTACATGTTATTTGAATGTTAATGTGACATGTTTTAGCTACTATAATTGCTATTCATCATGAGTAGATTATGTCTCCATGGCCATGCATTAAGAAGTTAGCTTTGAGCATGCTAATATGTCACTAATTGACAAGAGAATAAACAAGTTGCGTGTAGTGCATTAGCATCCATCTAGCATGATTAATATGGTATTGTTTGCTACTGAGATTCCCCTGAATCTCACCCCCTTCCTAACCAACCATTTAGGTCAATCAATGATGGGTAATAATGGCATGAGAAGAAAGGAGAAGAAAGTGGAGAATTGTTCATTTTAATAAATGATATTATTATTCAATGTGTAATTCTCCTATTATGTAATTTATGTTGTGGATGCCAATGATGCCATGTATTTAATTATAATGCTTATGGCATGTATAGAAATGTATGATTATGAACGGGAAAGAGTAAGCCCATGTTATGTATACCAAAGAAATAAAAAGAATTAAAGTAAAGAGATGTTAAGGGATAAAACGTAGGTTCTAGAGCAGTGAGTTTATAGCTCCAGTTTGACCTATCAAACGAATGAGTCAAGTCACAAGATTTGGCAGACACATAGTACATATCCCAAGCTTTAAAATGAGAGGTAGACCATCTCAATTAGATGTGTACACAAGGAGATATGAATTTCCAAAGTTGAGGCATAGAATCTGGAAGTTCCAGATTTTCCGAAATGAACAGTAATATTTATTGATTAAACTGTATGAATTGGGCAAAGATAAGTCCAATTAGATATTTTTTTCCTTAAAGAGCATCAAAATATATTTCTTTATAATTTTATAACATCCCAATACAATTTTTGTGGAATTAGTTATGAATTTTTGAAGTTAGACCGGTAATCTGAAACTTAAACAGTAAATAATAACCTGAGTAATTATGTTGAAATTTTAAATCCACGGGCTTGTGTCATGATCTGCTTGGACCATAACACTTAGGAATGCGTACTCTGAGGGGTTAAAAGTAGGATGTTTCAACTACCACATCCTTAAGCACTCTATGTGGATATCTAATAGTGTGATTAGCTAATTACAAAATAACACTAGTGGGCTAAAGAGTAGTGATACCTAGGGACTCATAAGCTGACTTAGGCATCATATTGATGGCAGCTCCTACGTCTAATAAGGCTTTTGGAATAGTAGTCCTTCTTAATGTGCAAGGTATGGTGAAACTCCTGGATCTTGATGCTTAATTGGTAACTTGGGCTAAACAGTGCACTAACATTGGAAGGTAATTGGACCATCTCATTAGGCTTGAATTTCTTTTTATATCTATAAAGATCTCTCAATATTTTGGCATACTTAGGTTGAAGGGCCAACTCAAGTAATGGTACACTGACTTCTAATTTACTAAACAACTCAAATAAGTCATCATCTCTTTTATTATTAGAATTAGATTTTCTCATGCCTTGAAGATAAGAATATGGAAAGGGAAGTTCTTTGAGATTTGCCTCATTACCTTTATTGATAGCAGGTTCTTATATGTGATGTTGACTCCCTTTAGCAGCTCCAACATC
This sequence comes from Neltuma alba, assembly GCF_004799145.2. Taxonomy (NCBI): domain Eukaryota; kingdom Viridiplantae; phylum Streptophyta; class Magnoliopsida; order Fabales; family Fabaceae; genus Neltuma; species Neltuma alba. Next base: position 8,463 of record NW_021635068.1, on the reverse strand, counting down.
CTCTTTATCATTAACAAATATGGTGGCCTTTTCAAGAGGCTCTTCTCTTTCATACTTTTAGATGAAGGTATAGCTGTAGAAGTTGGCTCTTGGGATTGCAAATCTTCATTCAACACAACCTCTTCATCTTCACTTTCCTCATCATTCTTCCTAACTAGCTTACCACTCCTTAAACTTATAACATTTAAGCCTTTGGGATTAATAACAGTGTTAGAGGGTAAATCTCCCTTCTTAGCATCTTGCTCACTTTTAGAATTTGCTATTTGAGTAATAAAGGCTTGGAGATTATTGCTTTTGATCTCAAGTTGCTCCACCTTGTCACACAACTTGCTCATTATCTTTAATAAAGTGTCCTCTCTATTGGTTCCTGGATTGGAATTTTTCTTGTTGTAGATGGCTCAACATAGTGTCTTGTAGAGGCATTCCCAGACTGTCCTTGAGAATTTCTAGCACCTTTATACACATTTTCCTTGCCTTGACCACCTTCAAATCCTTTATTATCATTGCCACTCCACATAGATGTAAAGTCTCCTCTCCAACCATTATCATAAGTGTTGTGGGGGAATTGGTTAAGTCTTTGGAAGTTCATAGCAGCTACTTCTCTAGATTCAACCATAGAAGGGCAATAAGGAGTAGTGTGCATAGGACTAGCACACACATCACAAGTGGTAGAAAGAAGAGCCGGAGTCATGGTGGTAGAGTGTAGAGCTTTAACTCAGTGGCTTTGTTGAGTTTGCACGGCCTTTTGCATACAAACCAATTAATCACTTAGCATAGCTGATTTGTTTAGGATCTTATTTGTTTGCCAAGCTCTTGTCCCATGTACTTAAGCATTATCTCTAGCCCTACACTATTAGTTATTTGTAGCCATCTTTTCTAATAGATTCCATGCATCTTGAGAAGTTAAATCAATTAAAGAACCCCCAGTAGCAGTATCAATGGTGGACCTTCGATGATCTAGCAATCTGTCATAGAAGTATTAAACCAAATGTGGTTTAGAAATTTGATGGTACGGGCATTTAGCAAGAAGAGCTATGAATCTAGCATCATCTTAAGGTTCAATTAAAACCATTTTAGACCCCATTGGATGGTCTTGAGCTCAATTTTATCCCAAAAACGCTGATTTTTGGATTTTTACTATTCATCGGGTAAAAAATTCAGTTTTCTGGTCTAACTTCAAAAATTCATAACTTAATCTAGAAAAATCAAAATGGAGTGGTTCAAAATTATATAAAAATATTTTTGAATTCTATATCAAGGAAAAATAATATTGTGAAGCAATTCCATTAGAAAAAGTGTCAGGTTTTTGTGAAAGTCACCTCTGTCTATTAAGCAAAAACCCTTTTTTTAGATTCTGAACCTTAACTTTGAAAAATCATTAAAAATTGTATAGTTAGCTATTTTTAACTTGTTTGATATCAAAATGAAGATCAGAATGTGATCTACAATCATACCAAATTTTGTAATTAAAAGAATTTGGGAACTTAATCAAAATGTCATTTAAAAATGGCGGTGTCAGTAAGTTTACAGCCCTGCCTAGCATAATATTTGCATACCCAAAAGTCCACGAATTTTTATGGCATGATACTATAATTTAACCTTCAATCTGCAGCTTGCCCTTAGATGCTTCAGGCCCTAATATGTTAGATTTGCATTTGGGGAATGAGATTTCATTGAAATTCTAATAACAAATTAACCAAGTATATCATCAACAAGCATTATCATTATGCATAACTATATTAACTACTATTGTTGAACTAGCATGCTTATCATTTTACAAACTCAATCATGCAAAGGGCAAAGCAAGAAAGTGCAAAGAGCAGCCACATCACAAGTTAGAAAGTTCATCCACATAATAGCAATTAATAATGTAATAATCAATAATGCCAAGTTATTGTTAGTAGCTAGGTTCAACATGCTACCTTGCTCCAAAAGCTTGAGCTTTCTTTGTTTCTCTTCTTTTCCTTCACAAACGTCAAACCCTAGCATGGCAATCCACCAAAAAGGGCAGTAAGAATCATTAACCAAACCAAGTAAAAGCAAGAACACAACTTAAACATAACTCTTGCTCCTTAAAGCTTCCACCTTTGTTCTTTCATTTTTGAATTTTGTTTTCCATAAACCCTAAAATTGCTTCTTGGCTTATTCCTCCATGGTTTTTCATGTAGATTCCAAATATATGCTTAGATTTAAGAAAATAAAATTCCTCCTTTTAGTTTTCTCTTGACTGAACCAATGGGGTTCTTTAGCCAAAAATTACAACTTTGATTTTAATGCTTCCAACACTTGTCCTTTAGGTTTATCCTACACCATTTTCCATTTTGAGCACAATGAAAGCATTAAAACATTGAAAAAATCATCCTATGGTTCATTTACTACCTTGGAGAAAATGAACCTCAAGAGAAACAACAAAGAAAACACTTCAAAAACAACCTACAACCACTTACAACCACTAGGAACTAACATATTTTAAAGTGTTTTAGCAAGTTTGACCAACAAAACTTCTTTCCCCACATGATAATCAGTTTGGCCAGCACCCAATAAGGAGGAGAAACAAAATTTTCGACCATACAAAGCAAGAAAACAAGACAAGGATCCATTTAGGACTAAGAACTAACCTTGATTCTCACTTTTATACTCAAGGTTGATGCCTTTCTCCTTGGTTCCTCTTGAAATTCTCTCTTTTCCCTCTTTCTCTCCACTTGGCCGAACATAACATCTGAAATTAGGGAGAGGAGTGCTTATTTAATGAGCCAAAATATCCCAATCACCATTATAAATGCAATTCCAAGTGTCATTGCCCCCTTTAATCTTACTTTCTCCTTCATAATTAACTAAATCCAAATGAAATTAATTACCAAAAGTCAAAATCCTATCCATTTGAGGAATGACACTTGGAAAGTTTAAATCCTCTCTATTAGGGGCTTGACACATGGCTAAATGTGAACTATTTAAATTGCAAGACTCTAGTCTTGCTTTATCGGTACACTTTGACTCCGGGTTTAACTTCTTTTCTATAATTACAGTATTCTAGCATTTGTAATTAGTTTTTGTCAGATCCTTAATATATTCTCCTCATTTTTATCATCGCAAATTGCCCTCTTTGTCTCAAAATTAATTTCCCAATAATTAAATAAAAAGGAAAACTAATTTCCTCCTTTTTAGTGATTTTTCCACTTTTCAAAGAAATTGGGAAAAATCTTGGATGCTTGAGGGCCTTCTTTTAATTTCATAATCTCTTATAATTTATTGGGATACCATAGGAATTTTCTTGGAATTTTATTCTCCCTAAAAATATTTATTCGGAATTTTCCAAATAAAATCCCTTAAATTGGCCTAAATCACCCTTAAATTCTTTTGTAATTTCTCTAAGGGTAATTTGGTCATAAAACCAATTTTATAATCTCATATAATTCTCAAAGCATATTATCCTTATTTTTTATTAATTTTCTAAGGCTTAAAAATATTATTCCATAATTATATTTGACTAATTTTTCTTAATTAGTCAAATTTCCATAATTGGCTTGATAAATCATCATAATTATTTTCCACCAAAATTCTTCTACTTCTCCTTATCATTTTTGGCCCTTAATTATTTAGGAATATTCCTTATTCTTAATTACCATAGTACTGGATGTGACATTTCTTCCCCCTAAATGGAAAAGTTCTAGGTACTTTTCCTTCATCTCGGTCTCTGTCTCCCATGTGGCTTCTTAAAAGGAAAGACCCTTCCAGACCACTTTGACCAGTTAAATCTGCTTGTTCCTCAGCTGCTTGACCTTTTGATCAATGATTCGCTCTGGTCTAACCTCAAAAGACAGGTTGTCTTGGAGCACAATGTCATCATAGCTTATGACATATATCGGGTCTAGATGGTACTTCTTCAGTTGGGAGACATGGAAGACATCATGAATATGACTTAATTTCGGGGGAAGAGCCAACTTGTAGGCTATTGGTCTGGCTTTAGACAAAATCTGAAACGGTCCAACATACTTCAGACTTAGCTTCTTGGTCTTCAGGGATTGACCCACTCCCATTGTTGGTGCCATTTTAACGAAAACGTGATCACCAACTTTGAACTCTAACGGTCTCCTTCTTGTATCTGCATAGCTCTTTTGTTTACTCAAAGCCGTTAAGAGTCTTTTCTGAATAGCTTTCATCTGTCAGGAAGTCTGATCCATTATATCTGGACCAAGGATGCTTCTTTCACTAAGCTCTATCCAACATAAGGGAAATCTACATTTCCTCCCACAGAGTGCCTCGTATGGTGCCATTCGAATACTTGAATAGAAACTGTTATTGTAGGTGAATTTGGCTAACGGTAAGTATGTATCCCAATTACCGCTGAAATCTAATATGCAAACATGTAACATATCCTCCAACGTCTGAATCATTCATTCCATCTCTCTATCTATCTGGGGATGGTAGGCTGTACTGAATTTGAGAGTAGTGTCCATTTCTTTCTGTAGGGACCTCCAAAACTTAGAAGTAAATCTTGGGTCTCGGTTTAAAGAAATACTGCTTGGAACACCATGCAGCCTAATAACTTCCTTGATGTAAAGCCTCACTAACTTTTCTAGAGAATCTTTAACATTCATAGCGAGAAAGTGCACAGACTTAGTCAGACAGTCTCCTATAATCCATATCGCATCGTGTTTAGCCGCTGTCATTGGTAACCCCACTATGAAATCCATGGATATGCTATCCCATTTCCACTCAGAGATATCTAGGGGTTGTAACTCTCCTGTAGGCTTTTGATGTTCTATCTTTACTTTCTGGTAAGTGAGACACTTTGCCACATACTCTGTAATATCCTTCTTCATTCCAGGCCACCAGAAAAGTTCTGTAATATCATGATACATCTTTGTCATTCCTGGATGAAGAGTATACTTGCTCTTATGGGCTTCTGCTAGTATCTTTTCTTTGAGGGCAGCTACTTGGGGAACATAGGTTCTTCCTTTAGACTTCAATATCTCCTCCTCAGAAATTTCAAAATTCTTACTCTCACCTCTAGACAACTTCCCTTTGAAAATTTCTGCTAGCCAATCCTATGGCTGTGCTTCTTTGATTTGATCCTCGAGCAGAGCTATAAACTAGGTTCTACCTCTATTTCCTTCTACTAAGTGCATCTAATATAAAGGACCCTAATCTCTGAAATCCTCTACTAGGTATGATGTAAATCATGAATTCTACTTCTCTGTCTAGGGGCAGTCCTGTGACCTCTGTCAGAAACACTTCTGGAAACTCCTTGACAATTGGAATTTATTCTATCCCCTCTTCAACCTCTACTTGCATTGAGAAGAAAATAAGGAATCGTTGGCAACCTTTCTGTAGGTATCTGCCCGCTTGGGCTTCTGTTAATAAATTCAATCTAACCTCCAGATTCAACTCTGAATCTCTTGAGGGTAAGATTAGGGTTTTATTCTTACAATCCATTAGGATATTGTGGGATGACAACCCCAATTTAGTCCAATCACCACATCAATTTCATGGAAGGGCATACATATTAAGCCTATGGCAATACAACAATACTCATAACAAACTATACAGTTTAAGCACACATCAGATGTGATTACCCTATTCTGTCTTGGTGTGGACACATGTATATCATACGGCAATGTATTCATAATTAAGCCAAGTCTTTTAACACAGGCATATGAGATAAAAGAATGACAAGCACCTGAATCAAACATTGCAATCACTGGGGAGTTGTTAATCATGATTATACCTTGGATCATCTCTAGAGATTTTCGGACTTCTTCCCCTATGAGGGCAAACACTCGGCCTTGGGTGTATGATCGTGCCTTTTCAGTGTTCTTCCGGTATTCTCTTGAGAAATGTCCAGGTTTGCCGCATGTGTAGTAGACGTTCTGTCCAACCATGCACTGTCTGTCACCGTGATTCTTGCCACACTTTGTACACTCCTTGCCCTTCAGTGGCTTACCGCCTTTCTTATTCTTGCGGTTGTCTCATGGTCGCTTCTTCTTCTTACTTGCATTAAATGAGGTGCCACCTTGACCTCCCTGACCTCCCATCTCTACTATGCGAGTAGTCTTGACCATCAGATAATGGTTTAAGCTACTTTCTATGATTCGACAGGCCTCAACTGCCTTGTTGAACTATTCAAATTGTCTGGGAGCAATCATCTCCCTCAAGGACTGCCTTAGTCCTCGAACCATCTTCTCTGCCATCTACCTCTTATCGTCTCGGTAATGGAGATAGCTTGAGTAATTAGAGAGATGGAATAACTTAGCTAAGTACTCATCAAATGGCTCATCATCTCTCTGCTTTAGGGTTAGAAATTCTGCTTTCCTCTTGTCTCAGATAGACCTCAAAAAATACTTCTCATAGAACTGCTCTAGGAACACTTCCTAGGTTACCCTCATGTTCCAAGCATCCAGACGAATCTCAGTATTCTTCCACCAGTGATCAGTGTCTTTCTCTAACTTATATATCACCATTTGGGCTTTTCACTCTGATGAGCAGGCTATACTTTGAAGATCTTCTCTAGGTGGTTAATCCAATCTTTCGTCGCTTGAACATTAAACGTTCCATCAAATGACGGCGGGTTGTGTTTACAGAAGTGAGTCATCCACTGCTGGATGCTGTCGAGGTCTGCTGCTGGCATTGCCGATCTAGGCAATTGTTCTGATGCTTGTGCAGTGGAGATTTCTTCCTCTGACTACCTCCTGTCGAGATTAGCCATTGCCGCTACTACTATTATGGCTATCACCGCATCCCTCTCTTGTTCTTGGCAAGCTTATGCCACCCTTATCTCTTCGATGGTCTTCTGCTGATGCTCGAGATGATCCAAAATTATTTGCAGTGGATCAAGAGGGACCCTTGCATCCTGAACTGGGGGTCTCTCTGGCGAAGGGTTTCGTCGAGTTCTAACCATTATGTTTAACTAACCAGATAGCATAACAAGGAACAAGAAATAAATATCATGCTTGGATTTTATTCAATAAAAGAGGTATACATCATTCAACATCTAAGCATTAGTCATCAACAATGCAGTTCAAAACATACATATATCGAGCATTGCCAGCCTAACCTACTATGGCTAGCTGCACCAAAATACATCCTATGTTAGTGATAGTAGGGTCCTAGTCATCTATAGCAAATGAACAATAACAAAGCCCTCGAGGCTTCGGATCTAGTCCTCCACATCATCTCCAAGTATGTAGTTCAAGCAGATAATATCATGGGTCTAGAATGGGGTGTTAGGTAGGACCTCTACCATCTCACTTAGCCAATCAAAAGGTTTCGGGTAAGAGTTTCCTGGTATGTGGGCTTGGTACAGCTCTCTCACACCCTGGAGGTAGTCTAGGTGTACTCTCAAATCTGCATCCACATTCCTCCTGATGTGATGTCCTAGGAACCTCAGTCGGTCACTCAGCTAACTCACACTGCGGATCTTATGACTAGGCAGAGCTGGTGCAGGTACAATTAGTACCACAGGTGCTACAGGTGTTACCAGAGGTGGGGATATAAATGGTTTGGTACTAGGTCCGGGAATGTTGCATAGATGCATAACTGGGGTAAGAGGCTGTCTGATGGACTGAATGTAAAAGCCTAAGTCTAATGGTTCCCGGTATAGGCCAACTACAAGATCTATCAGGCCACCAGGTCCGGGAAGGTACAGTAACTGTTCTGCAATAATCCCTAGTAGCTCAGGATAGCACTCGCTGTAGTCATTAGAGCTTACTGATGAATGGCCTGGGCTAGCATCTGCCACAGTCCATTCCACCGGATCCTCTTCTTCGGTGAGATCAATTATGTTAAGATCCCAATCATTGACTGATGACTCAGATCTAGTGTCCTGATCCATAGTGGTTTCCATCTTGATTCCTGTAAAGAAGTGTCAGTTTCTTCTTAACTAACCCCAAAATCTAACAAATAACTTAAGCAGAGCATTCTAACCTATACCAGAACCTCTGCTCTGGCACCAAAAATGTTACACCTTACTATTGCATCATCTTAGGGTTCAATTAAAACCATTTTAGACCACATTTGATGGTCTTGGGCTTAATTTTATCCCAAAAATGCTGATTTTTGGATTTTCACTCTTCTCATCAGGTAAAATCCAGTTTTCTGGTCCAACTTCAAAAATTCATAACTTAATCTAGAAAAATCAAAATGGAGTGGTTCAAAATTCTATAAAAATATCTTTGAATGCTATTTCAAGGAAAAATAATCTTGTGAACCAATTCCATTAGAAAAAGTGTCAAGTTTTTATGAAAGTCACCTCTATCTATTAGGCAAAAACCCTTTTTCTAGATTCTGAACCTTAAATTTTAAAAATCATTAAAATCATGTATTTAGTAGCCATTTTTAATCTGTTAGCTATCAAAATGAAGCTCATAATGTGATCTACAATCATACCAAATTTCATGATTAAAAGAGTTTGGGAACTTAATCAAGTCAGTATGTTTATACACTGTCCAGCATAATATTTACATA
>NW_021635067.1:0-87462 GCF_004799145.2 Neltuma alba | reverse complement strand
ATAGGGAATATATATACAATCAACTTTCTTTTATGAGAATATGTTTTTGAATGAGTTGTTCTTGGGATCAAGGTTGTCAATCTTATTAGCTTATGTGTGGTATGACCACATAACCATGAGAAGAAGAAAAAAAACTATGATGAGATTGATTAAGACTTAAAACTACACATTGAATGTTTGCCTTACCCTATACAAACAAATATTAATTACTCACTATGATACCAATACAAACGAAATAAGTATAAGGACATATGTGAACAATATCAATCACCTGAGGGAAATGGGTAGCAATCTTTTTTGCTTGGGTTGTGTTAGAATAGAAGATTTAATTTTTCCTGAATGTTGTAATCACATCCCTAATTCTTTGTTCTTTCCTTATCTGGCCACTAGAATCTCACTCATTAATACGTTAATTATCTATTATCATTACCATTTAGTGTAATCAGATTTCCAGCTATCCTGTATGAAATACAATTCCTATTTATTTACTACCTCAACTTCTTAATAATATAACAAATAATTACAGTAATTTTTCCAATATGGTATCAAAGCGTTTGGAAAAAGAGAATGAATAGTGACAAGTTCCCACCTTTACCCGGGGGACATCAACCAAACCAGTCAAACAAGAGGCCAAACTTGACAGCTCTAATGGTTGGATCAACATCACATAATGAGTTGACCACATTGACTTATATGAGCTTGCCAACTTGTGAAACTACTCAGAGTTCCAGTAGCTTAACGATGACGCCATAACTCACATCTACAAATGAAGCCTAGTAAATGGTGGTAGCTCATAAACTAAATGGAAGTAATCATTTTTAATGGTCTCAAATTGTCCTAATATATCTCTGAGCCAGATGTAAGGAAAAATATATCAATGGGTGAGCACCCTAACCATGTTTTGACGAAATGACATTTGATATCTGGTTCACTGAGAATAACTAGGTGATGACCTAGCTATGCAATTCCATGACATAGGAAATTAGTAAGGGTTATTTACCTCCACATAGTAGTAAAGAAATATGGAGTGTAGCTAAATGCACGTACTCCTCTATGGAAAATAATGCAATGCTATATCAACTAGAAAAATAACTCAGAGAACTCAGACAGTGTAATTTGACTGTAACTCAGTACTATAGCTCTCTCATGAGAATTTGGCAACAATTAGACTTGTTTAAAATTCATGTTTGAAAATGTTTAGATAATGCTCTATATTATAGAAAGCTCATTGAAACAAAAAGAACTTATGAGTTCTTATTAGGATTCAATGACGCCTTTGAAGAAGTCAGGGGTGGAATCATGGGTCACAAACTCATGCCCTCACTATTTGAGACCTTTGATATGGTAAAGTGTAAGGAAAGCAAAAAACAACTTACTTAGACTCTAGTGGCACAAAATGAAGCTTCAGCATCGGTGATCAAACTACAAGCACTACTACAAAAAAGACATATAATGTCACAATTTAACGATGGTTAAAAAGAAAATGTCGTAGAGAAAGAAAGTGGTAGCATTTTGTAAATAAAAGATATGATGTTTCACTTTCCACGGTGATTATTAAGATAACTACCGTGGAAGTACTTTTAACAGTGGTTTAATAACAACTGAAATTTAACCCTTTCATGCGTTTTCTTTTTCACAGTTTCACAGCTACAAAGCACTGTGGTCCCCCTTTGTCCCACTACCCAAACTACATTTTTGGCAAATACTCATCGTTTTCTGTTGTGTTTGGACCTCTATTCGCTCATCATCGATTTTTGCTATTTTCTGCCACTTATAGTCACCTCTTCTCACGTTTTAATCGTCTCCCACTAAGTGAGTTTCCTCTTTATTCATTCTTTTCATTTTTTCTTGTTGTCTTGGATGTTTTAATAATAAAAATCTGTTGTATTTCAAATGGGTTTATTGGTTTTACATTTTGGATGTTTTGCATTATTTATTTTGCATATCTTATATGCTTAAGGGGTTAGTTAGTGACATTTGGAGTTAGAAAACCTTAATTACTTCCTATACACAGTATTTAAAACATGTTTAAATGTTCAAAGTTGATGAGTTCTTAAGTTTGTAATTTTTTTTAATAATTTTTTGATATTTTATTTCAAAACTTTGTAATAAACTTAAGAATTCACCAATAAATAATTTGTTCAGTATTTTGGCCAATTTTTTTGGTTATAAACTTTAATTGATGATAAAGTGTTGTTTAAAATTTCATGGCAAATGGATATCATTTGTGTTCTTGTTTTGGATTCAGAAATTTTAGCTTTAAGAATTTCATTGTTTAAATAATTTGGGATTTGTCATATTTAAGAAAAAATTCTGTCAAAATTTTTATAAAATAAAAAAGACATTCCCTTTAATTTGTAATTAAGTGTTAGTCAATTTTAATTTTGTTGACTAACAATTAATTATTTTATTTATTTGGATATTTGAATTAAGCAGTTAGAATTGAGCTTGACAGCACAACTATGTTCATTGACTCTGTAGAAAAATAGATTGTAGTTGGATGAAAGCTAAGAGAATTAGCAAAGAATATGAGGACGGGGTTGAAAGGTTTCTTGAGTTTGTTCAGAGAAGTGCCCTAAGTAAAAGAGAGCTTGTATTATTGTCCTTCTGTCAAATGCTTAAATAATAGTCCGCGGAGTATTCCTAAGATAAAAAAGCATCTTATCTATGATGGAATAATTTGAGGTATACAAATTAGATATGGAATGGTGAAATTAGAAAGCCTACTATGTCTGGAAAGGAAAAGGTTATGAATGATGACTTTAGTGATAGAATTTTGGATATGTTCTGTTATATAAGGTCTGAGTCCTTTGCACAGTTCTCTCCCATATATGGAAGCTTGTGTAGTGATGAAGAGACACCTTTGCACCCAGGTGTAAATATGATTACATAAGATTGACAACTGTGTTGAAATTGATGAACTTGAAGGTAAGAAATGGTTGGACTGATGCTAGTTTCATGTAATTACTTAAACTGTTGAGTGATATTCTTCCAAAAGGGAATGCACTTTCAAAAGAAATGTATGAGGCAAAGAAAATTTTGTGTCCGATGGGTTTGGAATATGAGAGGATACATGCATGCCCTACTGACTGCATAAGTGACCTATTGTTCAGAAATGAGTATGAAGGGTTGAATAAGTGCCCTAAATGTGGCATTTCAAGATACAAAGTAAAGAAAGATTGTGGTGATTATGATGAGATAACCAAAGGTCCTTATTTAAAGGTATTACAATATCTTACAATAATACCATGGTTTAACTATTTATTTGTGACGAGAGCCTTTTTGTCGTTCGCCTTGGGGTTCTCAATCAAAAATAAATCCAAGTCAAGCAGTATAGTGCAACTCAGGTCGTTTCACTTTTGGGAGCCTTTATTAATTACCTAAGCTATACTAAATGTCATGCAATGTAATGAAAAGGGGTTTTGGGGTTTTTAAGATTTAAATGAATGGAGCCTAAACTAAATGCAATGAAAACAAACCTAAAATACTATATTTTTGGTGTTTTAAGATAATAATGATGGAATGGAAATGAATGATAGGAAATCTCTTGAAAATGGTTTTGATAGCAATCATAGTTCACTTAAATATTGGGAGTTCACAAATCCATTAGGTTTTTTTAATAAGAACCTCATTAACTCAATGAGTCCAAAGCTTACATTAATGAACTCATTAATGAAAACTTTGTTTAACTTCCCTAATGTGTAATTTTGGAGTGATCATGCAATTGGCTCAATGTAACACACAATCAACTCAGTACCGAAACATAACCATACAAGATAGGAGAGAATCATGAGAGTTACAATAAGCATATATGCAACCACATATATTTAAGCACAAAGTTTAACATCAATCAATCCAAATTACAAATGTTAATCATTAACCAATGATTACAGTAACAATCCCAAGTTCTTAACTAACAATTTACAACTCCTAGACCTAGAAAGCCATAAATCATAGCTAAAAATTGAAAACTGAAACTAAACTCCCCTATGAAGTCTGGAAACTCATGCCACACCACCATTCTTCAAGAGTTGATAAACCCTAGCCCTCCATAGCTTCAAGAAAAACTCCAACCAAAGTGAATCTATCAACCATGGCAGCTGGGAGTGGAAGGAAATGAGATGAAATGAAGAAAGGTGAAGGAAATGGATGAAGAAGAAGATGGAGGTGGAGAGGCAAGAGGATGGGAGAATAGAGGTGTTGGAGATGATAGAATGAAGTGTTAGGTCGAAAATAGGGTTTCTAAGGGCTTGAGGGGTCAATTTAGGTCGGATCATATGAGTAGAGGGTCCATATTTGCATTCTGGATCCGAATCTAACGTTTCTGATATGAAGAGGTTCGCCGCGGCGAACTCAAAAGTTTACTGCGGTGAACTATTCCAGAGAGGTATTCTAGTGAGATTTTGAGAGTTTGCCCCGGCGAACTATTCCAGAATAGCCACTGATGCACATTTTCAGACTTTTTGCTACAGCACAGCATTTTCTTGGAAACTCTCATGTTGTGTAATGCTTTGGTCTTCAATCTTGGCTCTAATTTTCAAGTGTCCTACAATGAAAAGCAACAATTTGAAGTATCAATTGTCCTAGAAATCAATTGAATACAATTAATAACCAATTATGACAATTTTACCCTCAAAAAGACACTAACTCAAAGTAAGGACTCTTAATCTAAATTAAGCACAATTATCATCAAAAGGAGCCAAAATCTATGATAAATACCCTTAAAATGATATGAAATAACATAGAACAATTGGGTTCAATCAATTGCTGATGCCACAGAGGCAACAAACTTGAGATGGTATTCTAATGAGAAAATATGTGATGGAAAACTTTATCACCTCGTAGATTCTTCTCAATGAAAAGTAATAGATTAAAAAATTTCTACTAGGGCTCTGTACAGGCAGAATTAACCTATATGATAATCTTAGTAGCACACACAGTGCTTGGCCAGTTCTCCTGGTAATTTACAACCTGCCTCCTTGATGTGTTTGATGCATATAAACAAAAGATCTTCAATTTACGTACATGATCTTCACCATGATAAATGACTTTTTGGCATATGAAAATTTCTTAGGATATAGTGTTAAGGGGCATAAAGCATGTCCAATATACAAAGAAGTCAATCACTATATGTAACTCAAACATAGAAGGAAGACAATCTACCTTGGTCATAGAAGATTTCTTAGTCGACACCACCCTTATTGTAGGTTGAAGAAGGTATTTAACGACTCACAAGAGTATCAAATGGCTCTAATACAATTAACTAGAGAAGAAGTTTATCAATAGGTAAAGGGAGTTAATGTGATCTTTGGTAAGAAGAAGAAGAAGACTGCTAGTGAGAGGGATATATGGGGAAAAAAAAGATCTATCTTTTTTAATCTTCCATATTGGTAGAGTCTTGATGTGAGACATGTGGAGAAAAATATGTGTAAGAGCCTTGTTGGTATACTTTTACACATTAGTGGAAAGACTAAGGATGGAATCAATACAAGACATGACTTAGCAAAAATTAGAACAAGAAAATTCCTCTACCTATAAGAAAGAGAGGGTAAAAGGGCTTATTTACATCTAGCTACGCACAAATTATCAAAGGAAGAGAAAACAAGTTATGGTTTTTTGAATAGTATTAAGGTGCCATGAGGTTATTCTTCTAATTTAAGAAAGCTTATTTCAATACAAGATTTGAAGATAACAGGGATGAAGTCTCATGATTGTCACGTGTTGATGCAACAATTATTTCTTGTTGCTATTTGAGGCATCATGAAAAACGATATGAGGAGCATTATTATAAGACTTTGTATGTTTTTCAATGCTATTTATAGCAAAGTCATTGATTCTGCTGAGTTAGATAAATTAGAGAATAAAGGTTATGTGATCCTCTCCCAATTGGAAATGCACTTTCCTCTATTATTTTCTAACATTATGGTCCATTTGATAGCTCACCTTGTGCGAGAGAGAAGACTTTGTGGCCCTGTGTGTTTAAGGTGGATGTACCCATTTGAGAGATATATGAAAATCCTAAAAGGGTACTTTAAGAATCCTTATCAGCCTGAGGCATCAATTGCTGAGAGATATGTAATTGAGGAGGCAGTTGAGTTTTATAACGCATATCTTAATAGGGTAAAGGCAATTGGACTTCCTCAATCTCAACATGATCAGGGCAGAAGCAAGAGAACACAGGGTGTTATAATGAGGTCCAAGTCTTGTGAAGTTGTAATGCAGGCACATCTATATAGTTTAAACAACACAGATGAAATTTTGCCTTAATTAGATGCTCACAAGAATCTACTGAAGAACTTGAATCTAAGAAACAATGATATGCAACTAGCTAATGAGCATAACAAGTCATTTGTAAAGTGGTTCAAGCAAGAGGTGTTAAAGGATGGCAATCCTTCTTCTGAGACAATACAAATGTTAGCTGTACGGCCTCATTTTAAGGTTATGTGTTGGGATAGAAATGACGTAAATGGTTATTCATTTTACACAAAACCCAAGATGATAAGAGTACTATACATAATAATAGAGTGATGGTAATAGCCAAAGCTATGCATTTTGCTAGGTCAAAAGATAAGAATCCAACGTTGGCATTAATGGCCTATTATGGAGTAATAGAAGAGATATGGGAGGTTAGATATACCAAGTTTAAAGTTCCTATCTTTAAATAAGTGGGTTGATAGTGATGCTATTCAAGTAGATAAAGAATTTGGATTTGTTTTGATTAATCTTAAAAGGGTTGGATATAAAGATGAGCAATTTATTTTAGCAAGTCAAGTAAAACAAGTATTTTATATCACGGATCTAGTAAAGAAAAAAGTGTCTATTATGCTCCAAGGTAAGAGGCAAGCAGTTGGTGGAGATGACAGTGACTTAGAGTTCAATCCCAACGAAACCCCCCTTTTTATAGCTACTTAACCTAAAATAGCTGAATTAGATTTAGTAGATGATGACTATGATCATTGCGAAGGAATTTAGGAGGATAATCATTATAAAGCCTAAATAAATTATTTGATGTTTCTTGTTAAATTTATTTAATATTTATCATTTATTATTTGCATTATTTATTCATAATGTGATGTTTCTTGTTAAATTTACTTGATGTTTCTTATTCTTACATTTGTTGGTTATTTTTTGAATAGGAAATAGACAGATCCGGTCAATAGGGTTCTGACGATGACAGCTTCTTTACTAGCAAGAAATGGAATAATGGGTTGACCTGTATGAAGAAGTTGGCTTTGCGTGATAAGACCACATAGCCCACGAGGATAAAAATACAATTCGATGATGATTTGGAGGGAATAGGTCCTGAAGGAACTTAATTTAATAGTTATGTGGTTTATCTAGCATGCAGTAAGATTAGGATTGATATTCCTAATTGGAGGATGATAGAGGAAAATATGAAGAATCAGTTTTGGGAGGACATTTTGGTACATTACGAATTCTTTTCTCTATTTGTTTCAACTATAATTGATTATTTACTTCTAGCTCTATTATATTTTATTGCAACTCATATTTGATATCCCTGCAATAGAGGAGATAAAACACTGTGTGTTAAAGCAACTTGATGAATGGTGGAGAGATTTTAAATCCATACATACAAGGGAGTATCTCCGTGAAAAAAGAAAGGGCAAGCATCCTACGGATCAATACTCTTTTATTAGTGACGAGGCATGGGAAAAGTTTGTCAAGCAACAGGAAGACCCTGCACTGAGTAAGAAGAATAAGTAAATATCTGAGCTAAATGTGTACCTGCATAACATATCTCATAGAGGGTATAATGAGTTGGAAAAAAGTATGATCGAGGAGTAGTTGTAGGCTGCACAGATAGCTGCTACTTCATACCCTACTAGAGTCATTCCACCTATCCAGCGTCCTTATCACTAAGAAAAATGGAAGGCGATGGGGGTTAAAAAGGGTCAATATATCAATCTAAAAACTGCTGCTGTTGCTAAGAGGATTGTAAGTAATATCAAACATTATGCTTTATTAACTACTTTTGTTAGCTATCTTAAATTGAATTGGTTGGTTTTATGTTACAGGATACAATTGAGGAGCAAGTATCCCAAGGTACATTCATTCCACATGGACGGATGGATATCTTGGCCACTATGATTGGAAAGGCTGACCATCCTAGTAGAGTTAGAGGGGCCCCTAAAGGGATTGGTATTAAATAGTTTTCTGGCCTTGGTTCACAAAGAAGTGCTGGTTCATCCTCTGCTAACATGGTATCTAAAGAGAAGCTTGACCAGCAATTGAAGAGTTCGAGCTTAGCTCAGTCAAGAACACAAGGCAGAGATGTAAAAGATGTGTGAGGAGTTTGATGCCAAGTTTTAACAGGTTATAAGGATGATGGGCACAATTGGATTCTAAATGCCTTGAGTATCTGAACCGTCACAGGTAATAATCACACATCTTCTTAAATCTTCTCAAGGTTCACTTCAACTATTTATATTTATTTAATGTGCCTTAAGTAATTTCTTTCTATATTTCAGGTTTCACCTATGATTAAAAGTGGGAAGGTTAATAATAATCAAACACAACAGATGACAATGTCTAACCTTGACCCTGCCCAAGACACCTCATCATGCGCTAATTGATGAGCCTTGTCGCTAGACTATCAAATAAAACTAAGCTAAATGCAATGTAGTGGCACTAACCTAGACGTTTGTCACATCCAAGAATATGGAAATTAGGATTAATGATTTTAAAACATTTAAGGGGCCAAAAATGATAAAGAGAAATAGAAGAATTATGGTGGAAAATAATTAGTATGATTTTCCAAGTTAGTTATGAAATATTGACTACTTAAGGAAAATTGGTAAATAATACTCATGAAAAAGTATTTTCAAACCTTAGAAAATTAAGGAAATATAAGGATAATATTCCTTGAGAATTATATGAGGTTATATAATTGGTTTTATGACTAAATTACCCTTGAAAAAATTACAAAGGAATTTAAGGTCTTTTATATGAAAAATTCCAAATAAATTTTTTAAGGAGAATAAAATCCTAAGAAAATTTCTATAATATGCCAAGGAATTATAAGAGATTATAGAATCAAAAGAGACCCTCATATATCCAAAGATTTTTCCTAATTCCTTTGAAAAGTGGAAAAATCACTCAAGAGAAGGAAATTGGTTTTTCTTTTTATTTAATTATTGGAAAATTGATTTTGAGACAAAGAGGGCATTTTGGGAAGATAAAAATAAGGATAATAAATTATAAATCTGACAAAAAATAATTACAGAGGCCAGAGTACTGTAATTATAGAAAAGAAATTAAACCCGGAGTAAAAGTTTACCGATAAAGTGAAGACTAGAGTCTTACACTTTAAATGGCCCACATTTTGCCATGTGTCAAGCCCCTAATGGAGAGGATTTGAATTTCCAAGTGTCACACCTCAAGTAGAGAGGATTTTAAGTTTTGGTAATTAATTTTATTTGGATTTACTTAATTAAAAAAGAGAATGCAAGAGTAAAGGGGGATTGGCACTTGGATTTTCATTTATTGTGGTGGTTGGGATATTTTGAACATTAAAGAGAGCTCTTCCTCCCCCTATTTTAGATTTACATTTAGACAAAGAGAGAGGGAGTGAAAAAGGGAGAACTTGAAGTGAAAACAAGGAGAAAGCAACCATCTTGGATCAAGTAAGCTTGGAGTTAAGGTTAGCAGTTGATTTTATGTTGTCCTTTGCTTGATTCCCTTGAGTTGTATGGTTGAAATTTCTAGCTTTCTTCCTTGTTGGGTGCTGGACGAATTGATCTTTGAGTAGGGGAGGAAGTTTTGTTGTTAAACATAGTTAGAACACTATGATTTAAGGTGGTTACAAGTGGTTTAGTGTTGTTTTTGGAAAGATTTCTTTGTTGAAACTCAAGAGGTGCTACTTGGTCACTTTGAATCTGGAAAAAGGAGATGTATTTTCTTAAATCCAAGTATATATTTGGAATCTACATAAAAAACCATGTAGGCATGAACTAAGGGAGAATTTTTAGGGCTAAGGAAACAAGCTCTAAAAATTTAAGAACAAAGATGGAAGCTTCCAAGGGTTTAAAGAGTTATTTGAGTTATTTTTGATTTTTATGTGGAATGATTGATAATCTTGCTGTTCCTTTTGTGGTTATCATATTAGGGTTGACATTTGGGAAGGAAAGGAAGAGAAATAAAGAAAGCACAAGTCTTTGGAGCAAGGTAGCAAAGTTTAACCAAACTACTAATATTAACTTTGCATTGTTAATTATTGCATGATTAATTGCTATTATGTGGATGAACTTTCTTGATTGTGATGTGGCTGCTCCTTGCACTTTATTGCCTTGGCTTTTGCATGATTGAGATTGCCAAATTATAAGAATGTTAGTTCTCCAATGGTAGCTAATGTGGTTATGCATAATAATGATGCTTGTTGATGATATAGTTGGTTACTTTTGCTTTTGGGATTTCTTGAAATCTCATCCCCCAAATGTAATCGAACATTTTTGGAGCTAAAACATCCAAGGGCAAGCCATAGATTCAAGGTAATTATGGTGCCAAACCATAAAAATTTATTGACTTTTGGTTATGTAATTATTCTGTTTGTTTAGTGCTGTAACCTTAACTACACCGTCAACTTGGAGTGACATTTTGACTAAGTTCTAGAATGCTTTACATCATGAAATTTGGCATGAATATAGATCACGTCCTGAAATTCATTGTGATAGGTAGCACGTTAAAAATGGCTAACTGCACAATTTTTGGTGATTTTTCAAATTAAGGCTCAAAGTCTAGAAAAGGAATTTTTACCAAAAGGACAGTGGTGACTTCCACAAAAACCTAACACTTTCTCAAATGGAATTGGTTCACAAGATTATTTTTCCTTGAAAGATGATTCAAAGAAATTTCCACAAAACATTGAACCACTCCATTTTATTTTTTTAGATTAAGTTATGAATTTTTGAAATTGGTATAGAAAACTGGAAATTTCCAAAAGAACAGTGAATTTCTGAAAATCAGCGTTTTTTTGGAATTTTTGAGATCGCGACCATCCGATATGGTCTGAAATGGTTTTAATTGAACTTTAAATTGACCCAATAGTAAGGTGTAACAACAAACTCTTGAGGAACCTATGAATGTCTAAGTAACCAAGAACAAATATCAAATTAACCAAGTATGATGTATGAAGTGATTATGTAACTAGTGACCGAATCAATGATTAAACTAAAACTATCTACACTTTTTATAATTTCTAGACTTAGTGAGTTAAATGAATGCAATGTATGAGTTATCCTTGATGGTCAATTCCACCAATCATCCTAGTTCCTGTCTTGATTGAGTTTCAATTCCTTTATTAGACTCAATTTATGAAGACTTTCTACAAACAATGAATTCAATAAACTAAACCCTAACTCATCAAACTTATCTAAATGCCTAATATGAATTATGCTCTTTAAAAGGTATTTTACTCTCTTAATTAGCAATGTTAGAATCCTAACCAATCAATCAAGAGATTCAAACATTTGAGAAGAAAGAATCAATAAAATAGAAGAAAATATCAATTCAATTAATCAATTAGAGTGCAAAATACAATGCAAACCTTAGTCTCAATATAAATCAACCAAATTACACCTTTATACAATCACAAATCTCATATCTAAAGCTTAAAAATTACAATATATGAATTTAGAGAGTGAAACTAAGATTATGGTAGAAGAAACTCCCAATGTAGCTTTATGAACTCAAATTGGCTTCATTGAACATCAAGGAATCAAGATCTAGCCTTTCATGACTAAAATCATGGCTTCACCAAGCTCAGCAACCTCAATGGCCATGGTAGTAATGATCTAAGGGAGAATGGAGGAGAATAACTAGTAGAAAGTGGAAGAATTGTGGTAAAAATGATGAATTGATGATGAAGAATGGTAGGGAAGTGAAGAGGAACAAAGTTGAGAGAGTTTGGATGGAGAAAACAAAGTTGGAATGAAGAAAATGACGAAATGCAGTTTCTAGCATGTGTTTTCGAATTTAAATGCAAATCCTGATCCTTTCGCCACAGTGAAGAGAATATTGCACCATGGTGAAGCCAAAATGATGCCATTTGGATTAGTGACACTGCATTCCTTTATCACACATGTTCACTGTGGTGAAGTTCAAAGTGTGCTGCAGTGAATTGAGGCAAAATTACTTCTTCCTTGGTTTCTTTAACCTTTGATCACCTACAATATTCAAATTAAGCTCATAGTCATCTAAGTCAGTGTGTGTAGGATACATAAGAGACAATGGATGAATAAAACCCAAGAATTATCATATAAAAGCTCACCAAATATTTGGACTAGGAAATATATGTAAAATATGAGACTTATCAACTCCCGCACACTTAGCTTTTGCACTCCTGGGCAAAACATTTCAATTCAAAACAAGAGGTAAGAATAAATGAACTATGCAAGCATCAAGAATCACATTTGGTAATAATAATTCCATACTCACATCCAATTCATACTCATGTCATATGCTAAAAGAACTAAGCAAATAGTGCAAAGACTAACCTAAATGAATGCTCAAATAAACCTCCCCAGGATAAGTGTTTCACCCTTCACTCTCAGGAGATAATTTCACGTAACATCCACTTAACCATCCTCTACCATATGCTTGTAATGGTTCTAAACTCTCCACCACTAGTAGTGATGACACAAAAGATTAATAGGGGTTTTATTAGGTTGCAATGTTGGATAGGCCAATAAATGGAGGGTTAAATGTATGGATGTAATGGAAAGGAGATATGAAGAATGGACATCAAAATGAACTAAATGCTTGCATGCAATTAAATGTGTAGGAGTAAACAATGCCTCTTTTCTTTTGTCTCTTTCTTTCTTTCTTTCTTTTTTAATTTTCCACTTGCTTTTCTTCTTTCTTCTCTTTTTATTTTTTTTCTACATATTTTTTCCCTTTCTTTTCTCTCTTTTTTTAAGGAAGGTTCGTCATGGTGCTGTCATATTTTCGTCGTGGTGAAGTATTACTGAAGTGCTTAATTTCTTCAATTTATCCATTCACTACAGTGCTCAGAAAATTGTGTCGCAATGAACATGCATAGAGAAGTTGATTTTTTGCATTTCAGTGGTATGAAGTTTCATCCTACTCAAGATAAATTGAGATGCAACATGAATGAGTTCATTCCTAAATGAAAAGGTGAAGAAATGAAAATGACGGGCTCAAAGGGCTAATCAAAGGGTTAATGTTTCAAGGTTGGCTTTTTTGTCAAACTAGCTTTTTAAATGAATACCTATATCATCTCTATCATGTCAATGTAAATGCAACCTCAAGCAAGAAACGAGACAAGTTTTAGGGAGCAATAGACTAAGTGGATGTGTCACACATAATGAAATGAATAATAGGCTTAAATCCTTCCAATTAGGCTTTTTTGTTCCTATCACATTCATCATGCCTAGTCTATGCACCACAACTAGAATTTAATGCATATGACATTCACACTTCATTTTAGCAAGTAAGGAATCATAATCTACCAATTCAAAATGCAATTGAGATACAAAAGATGGCTAATTGTTCAAAAGTGTAGAAAGTTTTTGAAAAATTGAGCCTTTTTACTATAAGAGAGTTTGAAAACAAAACACATAAAAATAAAAGCGGAACAATAAAGTACTAAACACTCCTCTATACTTAAACCTTGCATTGTCCCTAATGTAACCCCAAACAAGACTCAAACAGTAGATTTGGAAATGCAAAGAGTAAGGTGGAAGAACAAAACATCACACACAAATTCAAAAAGTATTTTTCCACTAGTATATCCCTCCCTCACACTTGTTTAACAACATATAGCAGTTAATTCAATATAGATTACTGAGAACAAGAGGAAGGAGAGTGAAAGAGAGCCTTTCTTATCGTTCTCCTTGGGGTTCTCAATCAAAAATAAATCCAAGCTATGCAATATAGTGCAAACTCGGGTCGTTTCACTTTTGGGAGCCTTTATTAATTACCTAAGCTAGACTAAATGCCATGCAATGCAATGAAATGGGGTTTTAGGTTTTTAAGACTTAAATGAATGGTGCCTAAACTAAATGCAATGAAAACAAACCTAAGATACTATATTTTTGGTGTTTTAAGATAATAATGATGGAATGGAAATGAATGATAGGAAATCTCTTTAAAATGGCTTTGATGGCAATCATAGTTCACTTAAAATATTGGGAGTTTCACAAATCATTAGGTTTTCTTAATAACAACC
The DNA here is from genome assembly GCF_004799145.2 of Neltuma alba. Taxonomy (NCBI): domain Eukaryota; kingdom Viridiplantae; phylum Streptophyta; class Magnoliopsida; order Fabales; family Fabaceae; genus Neltuma; species Neltuma alba. The sequence continues at coordinate 73,256 of NW_021635067.1, read as the reverse complement.
TCAATAACTCATTGAGTCCAAAGCTTACATTAATGAACTCATTAATGAAAACCTTGTTAAGCTTCCCTAATGTGTAATTTTGGAATGATCATGCAATTGGCTTAATGAAACACACAATCAACTTAGTACCAAACACAACTATGCAAGATAAGAGAGAATCATGAGAGTTACAATAAGCATATATGCAACTACATATATTTAAGCACAAAGTTCAACATCAATCAATCCAAATTACAGATGTAATCATTAACCAATAATTACAGTATCAGTCCCAAGTCCCTAACTAAGAAATTACAACTCCTAGACCTAGAAAGCCATAAATCATAGCTAAAAATTGCAAACTGAAACTAAACTCCCCTTTGAAGCTTAGGAACTCAAGCCATACCACCATTCTTCAAGAGTTGATAAACCCTAGCTCTCCATAGCTTCAAGAAAAGCTCCAACTGAAGTGAATCCGTCGGCCATGGTAGCTGGGAGTGGAAGGAATTGAGATGGAGTGAATGAAAGATGAAGGAAATGGATGGGGAAGAAGATGGAGGTGGAGAGGCAAGAGGATGGGAGAATAGAGGTGTTGTAGGAGATGGAATGGAGTGTATGGTCGAAAATAGGGTTTCTAAGGGTTTTAGGGGTCCATCTGGGTCGGATCATATGATTAGAAGCTCCATTTTCGCGTTCTGATCCGGATCTGGCGTTGCTGATACGAAGAGTTCGCCGCGGCGAAGCATGCCCGAGAGGAGCTCCGCCTAATCTTGTGATTTCACCGCGGTGAAGCTGTAAGTTGGCCACGGCGAACTCTACCCGAGAGATTACTGGTGAGATTTCAATTTGGCGCCGCGGCGAACTCTATTAGTGCTGATACTCTGATCTTGTGTTGTGTCATCCTTTGGTTTTTGATCTTGGCTCCAATTCTCAATTGTCCTACAATAAAAAGCAACAATTTGAAGCATCAATTGTCCTAGAAATCAACTGAATACAATTAATAACCAATTATGACAATCTTAACCTCAAAAGACACTAACTCAAAGCAAGGACTCTTAATCTAAATTAAGCACAATTATCATCAAAAGGAGCCAAAATCTATGATAAATACCCTTAAAATGATATGAAATAACATAGAATAATTGGGCTAAATCAGAGAGATACAACCTTAGTCATGGAGACTTGTAACTAGTGTGGTAGAGGTGGAGACAGTTGGCTCTTGAGTAGAAATGCTTGCCAAAGCCATCCTTTACTTTGTATTTTCTATTTGATAGCTTTAAAATGACCTCCAAAGGTCTTATCTAAGTCGCCTTGAAGTCTTCATGAGGTGCAAAGTACTTAGGGACATATGCCATGACATAGTCACCGATATCATACTCCTTTTTATCAACTTGGAGAGCTCCCTTGGCAAGTGTCTTAGGATCCAATGATAGAGCATGTTACGGAAGAAGTGGACTTGTTAATTCTTTAGCTATAAAGTCTAATGATTTCTCTTCTTTTGATGGTGGATGATGAATCTCACATAAGACCTTGACAGGTTGTCCTATCTCTTTCAATGCTTTGATCAAATTTAGTGGCTTCTTTGGTTGAGACCTCATAGCTCCACTATACCTTACAAAATCATTACAAGAAGTACCTTTCTCTAGCATTTTTGGGTTAGTGGGAGGTTCAACAAGCATAGCATCTTTACATAAAATAATGCATGGAGTAGAAGAAGTGTAATCCAATGAACAAGCACTGGAACACAACACATCACTACCATGAGAAGGGGGAATAGAATAGGGGGTAGAATGGGGATAATGGACTATGAGTGGATTAGAAGATTCAACAACCATATGAGAAGATTACCACTCTTAATATGCAATTCATCATCAACTTCATCAATAAAGTAGACATCATGCAAAGAATAATCTTCATTAGGTTGTTTCATGCTCTTATACATGTTAAAATGCACAAAATGATCACCTATACTCATTATGATAGAAACTTTCTTCATTTTATTTTAGTATTTGCAAATCTCATGAAAGGTCTACCAGGAATTAATGCACCTTTATTCATACTTTCCTTAGACATGTCCAAAACATAGAAATCTATAGGAATGAGTAAGTCCTTAACCTTGACTACTGTAACATCCAAACTTCTAGACCTAGAAGTACCAGAAATAGCCTGAATTGGATAGGCTACTAGACCCCTTTTGAGCAGAAGTCTTAAAGATGAGAAAGGAAGTCAAAGCAGTTTTAGGGACTACACTGCAAAGCAAAAGTTTTTAGGGGCTCAAGTAAAATCAAGTTAGAGGCTCTAGTAAAGTCTCGAAGGCCTAGAGAGAGAAAAGAGGCTAGATACAGGCCAAAGGTTAAGTTAAAAACCTTAAAGAAAGGATTATATGAAGCCAAGTCCAAGTAGGGACTAAACCGTAAATTCAGAAAGTTATGACCAATAGGGGTAAAAATGGAAGAGTATACAGAGAATTTCAAGAAAATCTCAAAAAAAATGGGAAATAATATTCTAAGGCTCTTCTGTGAAGAGAACAACGAAAGTACCCCTGAAGCAGCTTAAATGGAATTATAAGGTTATGGCCGGTAAAAAGTACATGGATCGAGGTAATTATTTGAAATAGTAAGAGAGCTCAAAAATATATACAAAAATGAGATTAAATGGTTGAAAGGTTTTAATAATTTATAAAATTAGTCCCGTAACCAAAAGGCCAGTGGAATGGCTTTAATAAATTAAAAAGCTGATTGTGCTGATAAAATAGCATTTTAGTAAATGCATTTTTATGCAAGATTTAAAGGAAGTGTTATGGCCTAAGAAAATTTATAGATATTCTCAAAAATTAAAGAGAATTTATGGAGCAGACAGAAGAATTTTCTGAGCTCTAGAAGGCCATAAAGAAAGTCAGAGAAATATAGACCAAGTAAATTCAAAGGAAACTTAGGGAACAAGTTTGATCCAATGGCTAGGATCTAATCTCCCTTCTCCTCCACTACATTTGTGACACTTGGCATCTTCTAGAAGAATGAGGTAAAGATGATGCAAGAAGATGATGCAATGATGATGTAAAAGTCAACTTGAAGTTCCAAAATTGCCCTTACCCCTTCTATTAGCCACCAAGGGCATTTTGGTCCATTCAAGACAAAGTTTTGGCTATAAATACCCCACCTTGGAAGAGTATTTTGATAGCTATTTATAGATGGAAAGCTCTACTAAATTTTAGAGAGAAAACGTAAGGGTGAAGGCCAAGAAGAAGGAACAAGATTCAAGCTTCAGGATCAAGGTAAGTGATGGTTATAACATATGACTTGATGCCTATTTCAAATAAGTTGTTCTTTGTATCTGATTCTAAAATTTGGCATGATTAAAGTACACTCTATGAGCTTTAAATCCATGGGTAGAACACTTCATTTGGATATGTGTACGATTTATGGTTATTTTTCAAAGTTAGAATTTGAAATCTGGAAACAGTATTTAACCTTTGAAAAAGTGTCGAATTCCGTACAATTTTGGTACTGTTCAGCATAGAATGGTTCCTAAAACTATTTTTCCTTCAAATATAACTTAATAATCTTTCAGTGAGACTTAGAACCACTCAATTTTGATTTTTCTAGAATTAATTATGAATTTTCAAAATTGAGCAAAAATTCTGGAATTTTTGCGTGAACAGTACCCGTGAAGCAAAATTTTCAGATTTGATCTTCTTGAATCTAAGGCCATCTAAAGTGGTCCTAATTGATAAGAAATAGATTTTAAGGATGGGAAATGATAAGATTTATGTTAGAAAAGCTAGAAAGAAAACCCTAAAATGAAGAGAAAGGGTTGAGGCTCAAGAGAGCTAGTCTTGAACATTAGTAGTCTCTTGGTCCTAATGGATGTTTGGTGATGTTTAGGACCTTTGGAACATCCAAGAGGATGTTTGGTGATGTTAACTGAATGCCCACATGGTTGGAAAGTCAAGGGAGTCAAAAGAAAAGTAAGAGGAAAGCTTGAGGTGCAAGGTAGTGAACTTACCTATTGTTATTACTTGATGTTGTATGCTTGTGTGTTGTTGTGTACATGTTATTTGAATGTTAATGTGACATGTTTTAGCTACTATAATTGCTATTCATCATGAGTAGATTATGTCTCCATGGCCATGCATTAAGAAGTTAGCTTTGAGCATGCTAATATGTCACTAATTGACAAGAGAATAAACAAGTTGCGTGTAGTGCATTAGCATCCATCTAGCATGATTAATATGGTATTGTTTGCTACTGAGATTCCCCTGAATCTCACCCCCTTCCTAACCAACCATTTAGGTCAATCAATGATGGGTAATAATGGCATGAGAAGAAAGGAGAAGAAAGTGGAGAATTGTTCATTTTAATAAATGATATTATTATTCAATGTGTAATTCTCCTATTATGTAATTTATGTTGTGGATGCCAATGATGCCATGTATTTAATTATAATGCTTATGGCATGTATAGAAATGTATGATTATGAACGGGAAAGAGTAAGCCCATGTTATGTATACCAAAGAAATAAAAAGAATTAAAGTAAAGAGATGTTAAGGGATAAAACGTAGGTTCTAGAGCAGTGAGTTTATAGCTCCAGTTTGACCTATCAAACGAATGAGTCAAGTCACAAGATTTGGCAGACACATAGTACATATCCCAAGCTTTAAAATGAGAGGTAGACCATCTCAATTAGATGTGTACACAAGGAGATATGAATTTCCAAAGTTGAGGCATAGAATCTGGAAGTTCCAGATTTTCCGAAATGAACAGTAATATTTATTGATTAAACTGTATGAATTGGGCAAAGATAAGTCCAATTAGATATTTTTTTTCCTTAAAGAGCATCAAAATATATTTCTTTATAATTTTATAACATCCCAATACAATTTTTGTGGAATTAGTTATGAATTTTTGAAGTTAGACCGGTAATCTGAAACTTAAACAGTAAATAATAACCTGAGTAATTATGTTGAAATTTTAAATCCACGGGCTTGTGTCATGATCTGCTTGGACCATAACACTTAGGAATGCGTACTCTGAGGGGTTAAAAGTAGGATGTTTCAACTACCACATCCTTAAGCACTCTATGTGGATATCTAATAGTGTGATTAGCTAATTACAAAATAACACTAGTGGGCTAAAGAGTAGTGATACCTAGGGACTCATAAGCTGACTTAGGCATCATATTGATGGCAGCTCCTACGTCTAATAAGGCTTTTGGAATAGTAGTCCTTCTTAATGTGCAAGGTATGGTGAAACTCCCTGGATCTTGATGCTTAATTGGTAACTTGGGCTAAACAGTGCACTAACATTGGAAGGTAATTGGACCATCTCATTAGGCTTGAATTTCTTTTTATATCTATAAAGATCTCTCAATATTTTGGCATACTTAGGTTGAAGGGCCAACTCAAGTAATGGTACACTGACTTCTAATTTACTAAACAACTCAAATAAGTCATCATCTCTTTTATTATTAGAATTAGATTTTCTCATGCCTTGAAGATAAGAATATGGAAAGGGAAGTTCTTTGAGATTTGCCTCATTACCTTTATTGATAGCAGGTTCTTATATGTGATGTTGACTCCCTTTAGCAGCTCCAACATCCTCTTTATCATTAACAAATATGGTGGCCTTTTCAAGAGGCTCTTCTCTTTCATACTTTTAGATGAAGGTATAGCTGTAGAAGTTGGCTCTTGGGATTGCAAATCTTCATTCAACACAACCTCTTCATCTTCACTTTCCTCATCATTCTTCCTAACTAGCTTACCACTCCTTAAACTTATAACATTTAAGCCTTTGGGATTAATAACAGTGTTAGAGGGTAAATCTCCCTTCTTAGCATCTTGCTCACTTTTAGAATTTGCTATTTGAGTAATAAAGGCTTGGAGATTATTGCTTTTGATCTCAAGTTGCTCCACCTTGTCACACAACTTGCTCATTATCTTTAATAAAGTGTCCTCTCTATTGGGTTCCTGGATTGGAATTTTTCTTGTTGTAGATGGCTCAACATAGTGTCTTGTAGAGGCATTCCCAGACTGTCCTTGAGAATTTCTAGCACCTTTATACACATTTTCCTTGCCTTGACCACCTTCAAATCCTTTATTATCATTGCCACTCCACATAGATGTAAAGTCTCCTCTCCAACCATTATCATAAGTGTTGTGGGGGAATTGGTTAAGTCTTTGGAAGTTCATAGCAGCTACTTCTCTAGATTCAACCATAGAAGGGCAATAAGGAGTAGTGTGCATAGGACTAGCACACACATCACAAGTGGTAGAAAGAAGAGCCGGAGTCATGGTGGTAGAGTGTAGAGCTTTAACTCAGTGGCTTTGTTGAGTTTGCACGGCCTTTTGCATACAAACCAATTAATCACTTAGCATAGCTGATTTGTTTAGGATCTTATTTGTTTGCCAAGCTCTTGTCCCATGTACTTAAGCATTATCTCTAGCCCTACACTATTAGTTATTTGTAGCCATCTTTTCTAATAGATTCCATGCATCTTGAGAAGTTAAATCAATTAAAGAACCCCCAGTAGCAGTATCAATGGTGGACCTTCGATGATCTAGCAATCTGTCATAGAAGTATTAAACCAAATGTGGTTTAGAAATTTGATGGTACGGGCATTTAGCAAGAAGAGCTATGAATCTAGCATCATCTTAAGGTTCAATTAAAACCATTTTAGACCCCATTGGATGGTCTTGAGCTCAATTTTATCCCAAAAACGCTGATTTTTGGATTTTTACTATTCATCGGGTAAAAAATTCAGTTTTCTGGTCTAACTTCAAAAATTCATAACTTAATCTAGAAAAATCAAAATGGAGTGGTTCAAAATTATATAAAAATATTTTTGAATTCTATATCAAGGAAAAATAATATTGTGAAGCAATTCCATTAGAAAAAGTGTCAGGTTTTTGTGAAAGTCACCTCTGTCTATTAAGCAAAAACCCTTTTTTTAGATTCTGAACCTTAACTTTGAAAAATCATTAAAAATTGTATAGTTAGCTATTTTTAACTTGTTTGATATCAAAATGAAGATCAGAATGTGATCTACAATCATACCAAATTTTGTAATTAAAAGAATTTGGGAACTTAATCAAAATGTCATTTAAAAATGGCGGTGTCAGTAAGTTTACAGCCCTGCCTAGCATAATATTTGCATACCCAAAAGTCCACGAATTTTTATGGCATGATACTATAATTTAACCTTCAATCTGCAGCTTGCCCTTAGATGCTTCAGGCCCTAATATGTTAGATTTGCATTTGGGGAATGAGATTTCATTGAAATTCTAATAACAAATTAACCAAGTATATCATCAACAAGCATTATCATTATGCATAACTATATTAACTACTATTGTTGAACTAGCATGCTTATCATTTTACAAACTCAATCATGCAAAGGGCAAAGCAAGAAAGTGCAAAGAGCAGCCACATCACAAGTTAGAAAGTTCATCCACATAATAGCAATTAATAATGTAATAATCAATAATGCCAAGTTATTGTTAGTAGCTAGGTTCAACATGCTACCTTGCTCCAAAAGCTTGAGCTTTCTTTGTTTCTCTTCTTTTCCTTCACAAACGTCAAACCCTAGCATGGCAATCCACCAAAAAGGGCAGTAAGAATCATTAACCAAACCAAGTAAAAGCAAGAACACAACTTAAACATAACTCTTGCTCCTTAAAGCTTCCACCTTTGTTCTTTCATTTTTGAATTTTGTTTTCCATAAACCCTAAAATTGCTTCTTGGCTTATTCCTCCATGGTTTTTCATGTAGATTCCAAATATATGCTTAGATTTAAGAAAATAAAATTCCTCCTTTTAGTTTTCTCTTGACTGAACCAATGGGGTTCTTTAGCCAAAAATTACAACTTTGATTTTAATGCTTCCAACACTTGTCCTTTAGGTTTATCCTACACCATTTTCCATTTTGAGCACAATGAAAGCATTAAAACATTGAAAAAATCATCCTATGGTTCATTTACTACCTTGGAGAAAATGAACCTCAAGAGAAACAACAAAGAAAACACTTCAAAAACAACCTACAACCACTTACAACCACTAGGAACTAACATATTTTAAAGTGTTTTAGCAAGTTTGACCAACAAAACTTCTTTCCCCACATGATAATCAGTTTGGCCAGCACCCAATAAGGAGGAGAAACAAAATTTTCGACCATACAAAGCAAGAAAACAAGACAAGGATCCATTTAGGACTAAGAACTAACCTTGATTCTCACTTTTATACTCAAGGTTGATGCCTTTCTCCTTGGTTCCTCTTGAAATTCTCTCTTTTCCCTCTTTCTCTCCACTTGGCCGAACATAACATCTGAAATTAGGGAGAGGAGTGCTTATTTAATGAGCCAAAATATCCCAATCACCATTATAAATGCAATTCCAAGTGTCATTGCCCCCTTTAATCTTACTTTCTCCTTCATAATTAACTAAATCCAAATGAAATTAATTACCAAAAGTCAAAATCCTATCCATTTGAGGAATGACACTTGGAAAGTTTAAATCCTCTCTATTAGGGGCTTGACACATGGCTAAATGTGAACTATTTAAATTGCAAGACTCTAGTCTTGCTTTATCGGTACACTTTGACTCCGGGTTTAACTTCTTTTCTATAATTACAGTATTCTAGCATTTGTAATTAGTTTTTGTCAGATCCTTAATATATTCTCCTCATTTTTATCATCGCAAATTGCCCTCTTTGTCTCAAAATTAATTTCCCATAATTAAATAAAAAGGAAAACTAATTTCCTCCTTTTTAGTGATTTTTCCACTTTTCAAAGAAATTGGGAAAAATCTTGGATGCTTGAGGGCCTTCTTTTAATTCATAATCTCTTATAATTTATTGGGATACCATAGGAATTTTCTTGGAATTTTATTCTCCCTAAAAATATTTATTCGGAATTTTCCAAATAAAATCCCTTAAATTGGCCTAAATCACCCTTAAATTCTTTTGTAATTTCTCTAAGGGTAATTTGGTCATAAAACCAATTTTATAATCTCATATAATTCTCAAAGCATATTATCCTTATTTTTTATTAATTTTCTAAGGCTTAAAAATATTATTCCATAATTATATTTGACAATTTTTCTTAATTAGTCAAATTTCCATAATTGGCTTGATAAATCATCATAATTATTTTCCACCAAAATTCTTCTACTTCTCCTTATCATTTTTGGCCCTTAATTATTTAGGAATATTCCTTATTCTTAATTACCATAGTACTGGATGTGACATTTCTTCCCCCTAAATGGAAAAGTTCTAGGTACTTTTCCTTCATCTCGGTCTCTGTCTCCCATGTGGCTTCTTAAAAGGAAAGACCCTTCCAGACCACTTTGACCAGTTAAATCTGCTTGTTCCTCAGCTGCTTGACCTTTTGATCAATGATTCGCTCTGGTCTAACCTCAAAAGACAGGTTGTCTTGGAGCACAATGTCATCATAGCTTATGACATATATCGGGTCTAGATGGTACTTCTTCAGTTGGGAGACATGGAAGACATCATGAATATGACTTAATTTCGGGGGAAGAGCCAACTTGTAGGCTATTGGTCTGGCTTTAGACAAAATCTGAAACGGTCCAACATACTTCAGACTTAGCTTCTTGGTCTTCAGGGATTGACCCACTCCCATTGTTGGTGCCATTTTAACGAAAACGTGATCACCAACTTTGAACTCTAACGGTCTCCTTCTTGTATCTGCATAGCTCTTTTGTTTACTCAAAGCCGTTAAGAGTCTTTTCTGAATAGCTTTCATCTGTCAGGAAGTCTGATCCATTATATCTGGACCAAGGATGCTTCTTTCACTAAGCTCTATCCAACATAAGGGAAATCTACATTTCCTCCCACAAGTGCCTCGTATGGTGCCATTCGAATACTTGAATAGAAACTGTTATTGTAGGTGAATTTGGCTAACGGTAAGTATGTATCCCAATTACCGCTGAAATCTAATATGCAAACATGTAACATATCCTCCAACGTCTGAATCATTCATTCCATCTCTCTATCTATCTGGGGATGGTAGGCTGTACTGAATTTGAGAGTAGTGTCCATTTCTTTCTGTAGGGACCTCCAAAACTTAGAAGTAAATCTTGGGTCTCGGTTTAAAGAAATACTGCTTGGAACACCATGCAGCCTAATAACTTCCTTGATGTAAAGCCTCACTAACTTTTCTAGAGAATCTTTAACATTCATAGCGAGAAAGTGCACAGACTTAGTCAGACAGTCTCCTATAATCCATATCGCATCGTGTTTAGCCGCTGTCATTGGTAACCCCACTATGAAATCCATGGATATGCTATCCCATTTCCACTCAGAGATATCTAGGGGTTGTAACTCTCCTGTAGGCTTTTGATGTTCTATCTTTACTTTCTGGTAAGTGAGACACTTTGCCACATACTCTGTAATATCCTTCTTCATTCCAGGCCACCAGAAAAGTTCTGTAATATCATGATACATCTTTGTCATTCCTGGATGAAGAGTATACTTGCTCTTATGGGCTTCTGCTAGTATCTTTTCTTTGAGGGCAGCTACTTGGGGAACATAGGTTCTTCCTTTAGACTTCAATATCTCCTCCTCAGAAATTTCAAAATTCTTACTCTCACCTCTAGACAACTTCCCTTTGAAAATTTCTGCTAGCCAATCCTATGGCTGTGCTTCTTTGATTTGATCCTCGAGCAGAGCTATAAACTAGGTTCTACCTCTATTTCCTTCTACTAAGTGCATCTAATATAAAGGACCCTAATCTCTGAAATCCTCTACTAGGTATGATGTAAATCATGAATTCTACTTCTCTGTCTAGGGGCAGTCCTGTGACCTCTGTCAGAAACACTTCTGGAAACTCCTTGACAATTGGAATTTATTCTATCCCCTCTTCAACCTCTACTTGCATTGAGAAGAAAATAAGGAATCGTTGGCAACCTTTCTGTAGGTATCTGCCCGCTTGGGCTTCTGTTAATAAATTCAATCTAACCTCCAGATTCAACTCTGAATCTCTTGAGGGTAAGATTAGGGTTTTATTCTTACAATCCATTAGGATATTGTGGGATGACAACCCCAATTTAGTCCAATCACCACATCAATTTCATGGAAGGGCATACATATTAAGCCTATGGCAATACAACAATACTCATAACAAACTATACAGTTTAAGCACACATCAGATGTGATTACCCTATTCTGTCTTGGTGTGGACACATGTATATCATACGGCAATGTATTCATAATTAAGCCAAGTCTTTTAACACAGGCATATGAGATAAAAGAATGACAAGCACCTGAATCAAACATTGCAATCACTGGGGAGTTGTTAATCATGATTATACCTTGGATCATCTCTAGAGATTTTCGGACTTCTTCCCCTATGAGGGCAAACACTCGGCCTTGGGTGTATGATCGTGCCTTTTCAGTGTTCTTCCGGTATTCTCTTGAGAAATGTCCAGGTTTGCCGCATGTGTAGTAGACGTTCTGTCCAACCATGCACTGTCTGTCACCGTGATTCTTGCCACACTTTGTACACTCCTTGCCCTTCAGTGGCTTACCGCCTTTCTTATTCTTACGGTTGTCTCATGGTCGCTTCTTCTTCTTACTCGCATTAGATGAGGTGCCACCTTGACCTCCCTGACCTCCCATCTCTACTATGCGAGTAGTCTTGACCATCAGATAATGGTTTAAGCTACTTTCTATGATTCGACAGGCCTCAACTGCCTTGTTGAACTATTCAAATTGTCTGGGAGCAATCATCTCCCTCAAGGACTGCCTTAGTCCTCGAACCATCTTCTCTGCCATCCACCTCTTATCGTCTCGGTAATGGAGATAGCTTGAGTAATTAGAGAGACGGAATAACTTAGCTAAGTACTCATCAAATGGCTCATCATCTCTCTGCTTTAGGGTTAGAAATTCTGCTTTCCTCTTGTCTCAGATGGACCTCAAAAAATACTTCTCATAGAACTGCTCTAGGAACACTTCCTAGGTTACCCTCATGTTCCAAGCATCCAGACGAATCTCAGTATTCTTCCACCAGTGATCAGTGTCTTTCTCTAACTTATATATCACCATTTGGGCTTTTCACTCTGATGAGCAGGCTATACTTTGAAGATCTTCTCTAGGTGGTTAATCCAATCTTTCGTCGCTTGAACATTAAACGTTCCATCAAATGACGGCGGGTTGTGTTTACAGAAGCGAGTCATCCACTGCTGGATGCTGTCGGGGTCTGCTGCTGGCATTGCCGATCTAGGCAATTGTTCTGATGCTTGTGCAGTGGAGATTTCTTCCTCTGGCTACCTCCTGTCGAGATTAGCCATTGCCGCTACTACTATTATGGCTATCATCGCATCCCTCTCTTGTTCTTGGCAAGCTTGTGCCACCCTTATCTCTTCGATGGTCTTCTGCTGATGCTCGAGATGATCCAAAATTATTTGCAGTGGATCAAGAGGGACCCTTGCATCTTGAACTGGGGGTCTCTCTGGCGAAGGGTTTCGTCGAGTTCTAACCATTATGTTTAACTAACCAGATAGCATAACAAGGAACAAGAAATAAATATTATGCTTGGATTTTATTCAATAAAAGAGGTATACATCATTCAACATCTAAGCATTAGTCATCAACAATGCAGTTCAAAACATACATATATCGAGCATTGCCAGCCTAACCTACTATGGCTAGCTGCACCAAAATACATCCTATGTTAGTGATAGTAGGGTCCTAGTCATCTATAGCAAATGAACAATAACAAAGCCCTCGAGGCTTCGGATCTAGTCCTCCACATCATCTCCAAGTATGTAGTTCAAGCAGATAATATCATGGGTCTAGAATGGGGTGTTAGGTAGGACCTCTACCATCTCACTTAGCCAATCAAAAGGTTCTGGGTAAGAGTTTCCTGGTATGTGGGCTTGGTACAGCTCTCTCACACCCTGGAGGTAGTCTAGGTGTACTCTCAAATCTGCATCCACATTCCTCCTGATGTGATGTCCTAGGAACCTCAGTCGGTCACTCAGCTGACTCACACTGCGGATCTTATGACTAGGCAGAGCTGGCGCAGGTACAATTAGTACCACAGGTGCTACAGGTGTTACCAGAGGTGGGGATATAAATGGTTTGGTACTAGGTCCGGGAATGTTGCATAGATGCACAACTAGGGTAAGAGGCTGTCTGATGGACTGAATGTAAAAGCCTAAGTCTAATAGTTCCCGATATAGGCCAACTACAAGATCTATCAGGCCACCAAGTCCGGGAAGGTATAGTAACTGTTCTGCAATAATCCCTAGTAGCTCAGGATAGCATTCGCTGTAGTCATTAGAGCTTACTGATGAATGGCCTGGGCTAGCATTTGCCATAGTCCATTCCACCGGATCCTCTTCTTCGGTGAGATCAATTATGTTAAGATCCCAATCATTGACTGATGACTCAGATCTAGTGTCCTGATCCATAGTGGTTTCCATCTTGATTCCTGTAAAGAAGTGTCAGTTTCTTCTTAACTAACCCCAAAATCTAACAAATAACTTAAGCAGAGCATTCTAACCTATACCAGAACCTCTGCTCTGGCACCAAAAATGTTACACCTTACTATTGCATCATCTTAGGGTTCAATTAAAACCATTTTAGACCACATTTGATGGTCTTGGGCTTAATTTTATCCCAAAAATGCTGATTTTCGGATTTTCACTCTTCATCAGGTAAAAAATCCAGTTTTCTGGTCCAACTTCAAAAATTCATAACTTAATCTAGAAAAATCAAAATGGAGTGGTTCAAAATTCTGTAAAAATATCTTTGAATGCTATTTCAAGGAAAAATAATCTTGTGAACCAATTCCATTAGAAAAAGTGTCAAGTTTTTATGAAAGTCACCTCTATCTATTAGGCAAAAACCCTTTTTCCAGATTTTGAACCTTAAATTTTAAAAATCATTAAAAATCATGTATTTAGCCATTTTTAATCTGTTAGCTATCAAAATGAAGCTCATAATGTGATCTACAATCATACCAAATTTTGTGATTAAAAGAGTTTGGGAACTTAATCAAGTCAGTATGTTTACAGCACTGCCCAGCATAATATTTACATAACCCAAAAGTCCACGAATTTTTATAGTATGATACCACAATTTAACCATCAATCTACAGCTTGCCCTTGGATGTTTCAGGCCCTAAAATGTTAGATTGCATTTGGAGAATGAGATTTCATTGAAATCCCAATAGCAAATTAACCAACTATATCGTCAACAAGTATCATCATTATGCATAACTACATTAACTACTATTGGTGAACTAGCATGCTTATCATTTGGCAAACTCAATCATGCAAAGGGCAAAGAAAGAAAGTGCAAAGAGCAGCCACATCACAATCAAGAAAGTTCATCCACATAATAGCAATTAATAATGCAATAATCAATAATGCCAAATTACTGTTAGTAGCTAGGTTCAACTTGCTACCTTGCTCTAAAAGCTTGAGCTTTCTTTGTTTCTCTTCTTTTCCTTCACAAACGTCAAACCCTAGCATGGCAATCTACCAAAAAGGGTAGCAAGAATCATTAACCAAACCAAGTAAAAGCAAGAACACAACTTAAACATAACTCTTGCTCCTTAAAGCTTCCACCTTTGTTCTTTCATTTTTTAACTTTGTTTTCCATAAACCCTAAAATTGCTTCTTGGCTTATTCCTACATGGCTTTTCATGTAGATTCCAAATATATGCTTAATTTAAGAAAATAAAATTTCTCCTTTTAGTTTTCTCTTGACCGAACCAATGGGGTTCTTTAACCAAAAATTACAACTTTGATTTTAATGCTTCCAACACTTGTTCTTTAGGTTTATCCTACACCATTTTTCATTTTGAGCATAATGGAAGCCTTAAAACATTGAAAAACTCATCCTAGGGTTCATTTACTACCATGCACGAAATGGACTCAAGAGAAACAACAAAGAAAACACTTGAAAAACAACCTGCAACCACTTTCAACCACTAGGAACTAACATATTTTGAAGTGTTCTAGCAAGTTTGACCAACAAAACTTATTCCCCCACATGATAATTAGTTTTGCCAGCACCTAGTAAGGAGGAGAAACAAAATTTTCAACCATACAAAGCAAGGAAACAAGACAAGGATCCATTTAGGACCAAGAACTAACCTTGATTCTCACTTTTATACTCAAAGTTGATGCCTTTCTCCTTGGTTCCTCTTGAAATTCTCTCTTTCTTCTTTCTCTCCTCTTGGCCGAACATAACATCTGAAATTAGGGGGAGGAGTGCTTGTTTAATGAGCCAAAATATCCCAACCACCATCATAAATCCAATTCCAAGTGTCATTACCCCCCTTAATCTTACTTTCTCTTTCATAATTAACTAAATCCAAATGAAATTAATTACCAAAAGTCAAAATCCTCTCCATTTGAGGAATGACACTTGGCAAGTTCAAATCCTCTCCATTAGGGGATTGACACATGGCTAAATATGAGTCATTTGAATTGCAAGACTCTAGTCTTGCTTTATCGGTGCACTTTGACTCCGAGTTTAACTTTTTTCTATAATTACAATATTTTGACCTCTATAATTATTTTTTGTCAGATTCTTAATTTATTCTCCTCATTTTTATCTTCCCAAATTGCCCTCTTTGTCTCAAAATTAATTTCCCAATAATTAAATAAAAAGGAAAACTAATTTCCTTCTCTTTAGTGATTTTTCCATTTTTCAAAAGAATTGGGAAAAATCTTGGATACTTGAGGGTCTTCTTTTAATTCCATAATCTCTTATAATTCCTTGGGATATCATAGGAATTTTTTTGGAATTTTATTCTTCCTAAAAGTATTTATTTGGAATTTTCCAAATAAAATCCCTTAAATTGGCCTAAATCACCCTTAAATCCTTTTGTAATTTTTCTAAGAGTAATTTGGTCATAAAACCAATTTTATAATCTCATATAATTCTCAAAGGATATTATCCTTATTTTTACTTAATTTTCTAAGGCTTGAAAATATTATTCCATAATTATATTTGACTAATTTTCCTTAATTCGTCAAATTTCCATAATTGGCTTGGAAAATCGTCATAATTATTTTCCACCAAAATTCTTCTACTTCTCCTTATCATTTTTGGCCCTTAATTATTTAGGAATATTCGTTATTCCTAATTACTATAGTGTTGGATGTGGCAAGAAGTGTTTCTTTTCCAGATCTGGTCATACAACACTTAAATCACTTCAACAATCAAACACCCAATAAACAATTCAATCTTCAAGAATCAAGAATTTGAATAGACCAATCAAGAAATTAATGAATGCAAGTAAAGAGCAGGTTAAAATACTCAAGATAATATCAAAGATTCAAACAACACAATAAAAAACAAGTCAGATCAAGTTTAGAAATTTTCTGCAATAGGGCAACTTTGCCGTGATGAAGGGTAGAGTGTGTCATAGCAAACCTTGGCTGAATTGGACTTCCTCCCTTTTGGTAGAGTGCATCGCAGTGAAGAACAGATTATGCTATGGTGAAAGGTGATAGAAGTATACTTTGAATGGAGGACAAAGCAACTTCAACCAGGTTTTCACAAAATGTCACATCTTAATTTTTAGGCCTAGAAGCCTTGGAAATAGCCTAAAGAAGGTAGGCTTTGAGTAGAAGTCCTAAAGATGAGAAAGGAAGTCAAAGTAGTTTCAGGACTAAACTGCAAAGTGAAAGTTTTTAGGGGCTGAGGTGTAATCAAAGTTAGATGCTTCAATAAAGTCTCAAAGGCCCAGAAAGAGAAAAGAAACTAGAAATAGGCCAAGGAATAGGTTAAAACCTCAGAGAGATGGTTATATGAAATTAAGTCCAAGCGGGGTCTAAACTAGGAATTCAGAAAGTTACAGCCAATATGGATAAAAATAGAAGAGTATACAGAGAATTCCAAGAAAATCCCAAAAAATAGGAAATAATATTCTAAGGCTCTTTTGTGAAGAGAAATAACAAAAATACCCTTGAGGCAGCTTAAATGAATTTATGAGGTTATGATCAGTAAAAAGCATACCGTTTGAGGTAATTATTTATAATAGCAAGAGACCTCAAAAATATATACAAAAATGAGTTTAAATGGTTGAAAGGTTGTACTAATTTATAAAATTAGTCCTGTAACCAAAAGACCAGTGAAATAGCTTTAATAAATTAAAAAGTCGATTATGCCGTTAAAAGGGTATTTTAGTAAATGATTTTTATGCAAGGCTTACAGGAAGTGTTATGGCCTGAGAAAATTTATAAATATTCTCTAGAATAAAAGGGAATTTATAGAACAAACAAAAGAATTTTCTAACTCTGGAAGGCCGTCAAGAAAGCTGAAGAAATATGGGCCAAGTAAATTAAGAGGAAACTTAAGGATTAAGTTTTAATCCAATGGCTAGGATTCAACCTCCCTTCTCCTCCATCAAATTTGTGACACTTGGCACCTTCTAGAAGAATGATGTAAGGATGATGTAATAATTATACAAGAGTACACTTAAAGTTTCGAAATTGCACTTACTCTTTCTATTAGCCACCAAGGGCATTTTGGTCCATTCAAGCCAAAGTTTTGGCTATAAATAGAGCCTTTCCTCCCCCTTCATTTCGGCCAACATGAGTTTAAGAGGAAAAATTCTTGCAAAATGTTTTCTTGAAGGTTAATCAAGAGGAAACTATCTACCAAAGCTTGGATACAAGGTTAGTTTTATGTTCTACCTTGCATTTTGTTTTGTATTATTGAGTTTGATGGTTGAAAAATGTGGAATCCCCTAAAGGGAGGTGTTGCCCAAATTTATATAAGTTTACGGTGTTAGATTTAAGGTTTTGATGATAACAAATTGAGTAATGTCTTTTAGTAAGTTGATTGATCAAGGGTTTATCGATCACATGACAGATAAAATTTCTATGTAAACAAATAACTTAGCAAAAATATTAATCGATAACGTGACAGATAATTCAATTATATGTGTTGATCGATTAATTGATCGATCATTGTTAACACTGTTTTCTATAGAAGCCTGTAGAAAACTAATCGATCAATTGATCGATAATCTAATGATCGAACAATTAACAGATAATGGGACGCAATTTTGGTAAGTGTTTATCGATCACATGATCGATAAAAAAGTCATCAATGAGAAGACAATAAATGGTAAAGCTTCCTACTCACGTTGTATTTTGTTTTAATCACCATTTATCGATCACTTTATCATTCAGATCTTTATCGATAACTTGTTCTGTCAACATAATAATTTACCTGTTTATCGATGTTTTCTTAGTGTTTAAGTATGTTGACAAGTTCTTTATCGATCACTTGATCGATCAGTGGTTTATCAATCAAATGATCAATCATCCAATCTTCTGAATATTCTATTTTCACATAACGTGATTGATCAAACATTTTCCTGGCATTTCAGAACTAAGTCTCTTGACTATATTTTTATCGATTACTTGATCGATCAATCTTTCATCGATCACTTACTTGATCATCATATGTTTTGCACCCTTTGTGAAAATCTTTGTTAAACCTTTTTATCGATCAAATTTTCTATCATCCATTTATTGATAAAGTATTTGATCAATATTCTTTGAAAATCAACTTTTGTTCTGCTTAGTTTTATCGATACTTGATCGATCAAATATTTTTCGATCACTTACTCAATCAATGATTCAATTCTTTCAATAATGAGAAGCTACAGTGAGATTTAAAAACTTTTGAATATTTCTCTTCAAGTTTTTCTCAGGCTTCTTATTTATCTTAATTCTCTATTTTAAGGGATTCAAAATCATAAGTGACCTTGAGCCTTTTCTCTACATAATCCTTCTGAAGTCACTCTTTTCATTTATCGATCACTTGATAGATCATTAGTTAATCCATAACTTGATCGATAACCAGTTATCGATCATAACTTCGATTAAGGATGTTCAGTTTATGTTTAAAGTACCTAATGATTAATTGCTTCCCTTTCCAACTGTAACACCTTAAGTTTATACCAAATAACTTGCCTTATGGAAGCATTTGGAATCACTTTTGAAGACTACAAGTTATGAAAAATCACGTTTGAAACTTTATATGATCTTTAAGTATGAGAAAGGGCTTAAAAATTTGAAAATTTTTTATTTTCCCAGTTTAGGTCATGACTTAGTACTTCCAGGTCACAACTTGAAGTCACAGAGGCCATTTATGCCTCCAGGTCGTGACCTCAACTTCTCAGGTTGCGACTTCAAGTTACAGAATGCTTTTGCACACTATTCACATTTCACCGAAATCTTTGCCAACTTTAAAAATTCATAACTAATTGTACAAAAATCCAAATTGAGTGATTTTAAGTTCTATAGAAAGCTCATTGGATACCCCTTTGAGAAAAAATAGTTTCTAGACTGATTGTTTTGAAATTTAAGAGTAATTTGTTTTGAAAAAGTTACTGTTCATTTGGTTATTTTCGGATTTTTTACTTTATTTTTGCCTAACTTTGGAAAGGCATAACTTTCTGCTCGGTTATCAGAATTGGGCAAACTACCTCTCTTTTTAAAGAGAAAAACCAGATCTCTTTGCTTTCTGAATTTCATAAACTAACACATTCATTTACTCAAATGGTCATTGGTCAAATTTTAATCGCTTTCCGTTGACTTTTTAGCCCCTTAGAAGGGTAACTAAACTTAATTGACCATTTACCATCATAACATACTTTCATTAGCTATATTAGTTATTTCTAACCATGCTTGTATATTTCTAACCTTAGTCATACTATTAGAAACTTAAAGCATTTTTAATATTACATTTTTCCAAAACAGAAAGGTTGAAAGCCATATAAAGTCACCATAGCTTACTATCTCTTCAAGTAAGAGCCAACTCCTTTCCTTTGCCCTTGGTTGTTGAAGGCCCTAGGGTTTGTTTGAATATTGGGGTAAGATTCTTAGGGAATCTTAGTAGCAGTTGCATACATTATGAAGGTCACACAATACATTGTAAATCAAGTTACATGCATGCATACTCTAACTTTATGTTCATGCTATGGCAAGCACATATCATCGTAAACATTCATGGCACTCAACATAGCATAAGCCAAGGTATAACTTGCATGGAGGCAACATCATATAACATAACATTCTCATCCACCTCATAGCATAACAGGTTAGTAAAACACATAGCCATAATCATGCAAAGTAAGGTGACACTCTAATATAATGAATTGCAAAGCTACCTTGAATGTTTTCCTTCCTTTTGAATTCTTTCCTCTTGACTAGATCTTTTCCCCTTGGTTATGTATAGCCTATTAGGCAACCAATGACACAACATTAACTATTGTTACAACTTCATAACTTAACATAACCTCTTAAACCCCTTTTCTTTTATTTTTAGGGTTTATTTTTCTAGCTTTGATTCTTGAACTTTCTTTGGCTTTTCCTACACAATTTTTCATGTAGAATCCATTTATCATAATAGTTTTATGAAAATCCAATCCCTTTCCATTGAACTTGACTTGGCCGAACCATATATATAATTATAAGGAAAAGGATTTTCAACCAAACTAACATGTAATTACTTAATCCTTAACCTCTAACCATGCTTTATCTTAACCATACATAACCTAAACCCTTCCTATCCATTTTGAGGAAATTTGGGTAGTACTTCTCCTTAGAAAAATGACTTTCCATCATCATTAAAATAGCCTAAAACCAACATATCATCATTATAACTTGAAATAGAAGAGTTGTAGAAGCTTGCCTTGCTTCCAAATGACTTTCTCTCACTAGAACTCTTCTCTTTCTCTCCCTACATGAAAATTTGCAAGAGGTTTCCTACTTGAAAGGCTTCACACAAAATGAACATGTGCAGGGGCATTTATAGGCTTCAAATTTCACTAATTCCACATATGCCCTTCTTGCATAAGACTTAATCTTAGCCCTCCAATTTTTACCTCTTTCCATATGTACAAATCTTAGGCTATGTGGGTTAATATGTTGACACTTGGATGGTGAGTCACTAGGGCTTATGTCATGTATTCTTATCCATTAAGATTAATTAGGCTTTAATAAAGGTTAACTCTCTTAATTCCTTGATTAACATGGCTAATTACCCTTCTAGAAACTTTTGACTTTTCAAAGATAGATGGTTAAATCCTAACCATCCAATGAACTATGTTTTCCATGTGTCACGATCCTACGGAAGATGGCTTAACCTTAATTATCTTACTTATTCCTAATTAAATTTTAATCTAACTTGATTTATTATTTTCTTTTTCTTTTTCTTTTTATTTTCTTTTTTCCTTTCTTGGCCAATTTGGACGTGACATGTGTCCTTGGCAATCTGTAGGAAATTTTATCACCTCTGTTGTCCTGACAGTCCATTGAGTCTTAATATAGTACTGGTTTATTTTATCTGATAGTCAAAAAATTCTAGTATCTCAAAATTCTTATATCAACTCACCATTAATTATATCTCAGTAAAGAAAACTTTCTTGATTAATTTCATAAATTTTCTCCCTCTATAACTCCTTAAATTGTTGTTTCTGTAAAAACAAACAATCTACCGATATTAATTTAGCTCTAAATTTAATTTAAGCTAACCACCTCATCATTTAGGGTTGTAATTAATTTTATAAATTTCCATAATTCGTAAATGAATTTCCTTTAAATTTTCATAATTTTTTGAGATCTCTGGATATTTTTAATAATTAATATTGTCTAATTTTCCTTAATTTAGCCAGAATATTAATAATTAAAATAATTTTTAATAAATTATTTTCAACCTGTATTTACTTTCTAGACCTCAAATACCATTCTATGGTATTAATTCTATTTTCTATGATTTACTGGAAATTTTTAGGATTTCCGGACACTAATTACGATAATGTCCTTTATAACATCCAGACTTTTGGGCCTAGAGGTATCAAAAGTAGCCTGAATTGGATAGGCTACCAGATCCTTTTTGAACAGAAGTCCCAAAGATGAGAAAGGAAGTCAAAGCAGTTTCAGGGACTAAACT
This sequence comes from Neltuma alba, assembly GCF_004799145.2. Lineage (NCBI taxonomy): Eukaryota > Viridiplantae > Streptophyta > Magnoliopsida > Fabales > Fabaceae > Neltuma > Neltuma alba. The sequence goes on along the minus strand of NW_021635067.1, from coordinate 51,334 downwards.
GCAAAGTAAAAGTTTTTCAGGGGCTTCAGTATAATCAAGGTCAGAGACTCCAGTAAAGTCTCAAAGGCCCAGAGAGAGAAAAGAGGCTAAATATAGGCCAAAGATTAATTTAGAAGCCTCAAAGAGATGGTTCTATGAGGTTAGGCTTATGCAGGGGTAAAACAGTAAATTCAAAAAGTTATGACCAGCAAGGGCAAAAATGGAATAGTGTATAGAAAATTCCAAGAAAATCCTAGAAAATGGGAAATAATATTCTAAGACTCTTCTATGAAGAGAAAAGATGAAAATACCCCTGAGATAGCTTAAATAGAATTTATGAGGTTTTGGCCAGTAAAAAGTACACTGTTTGAGGTAATTATTTAAAATAGCAAGAGACCTAAAAAATGTACGTAAAAATGAGGATTAATTGGTTGAAAGGTTATACTAATTTATAATATTAGTCTCGCAACCAAAAGGCCAGTGGAATGGCTTTAATAAATTAAAGAGTAGATTTTACCGATAAAAGGGTATTTTAGTAAATGATTTTTATACAAGGATTAAAGGAAGTGTTATGACCTGAGAAAATTCATAGATACTCTCTAGAATAAAGGAGAATTTATGGAGTAGACAGAAGAATTTTCTGAACCCTGGAAAGCCACAAAGAAAGTCGGAAAAATGTGGGCCAAGTAAAATAGGAGGAAACTTAAGGGCTAAGTTTAGATCCGATGGTTATTATCTAATCTTCCTTCTCCGCCACCATTTTTGCGACACGTGGCCTCTTCTAGAAGCATGATGCAAGGATGATGTAATTAGGTGATGCAATGATGATGCAAAAGTCCACTTGAACTTCCAAAATTGCCCTTACTCCTTCTTCTAGCTACCAAAGGCATTTTGGTCCATTCAAGCCAACTTTTTGGCTATAAATAGGCACTCTTCTCCCCCCCAATTCAGCCAAGATGATAAACACTAGGGGAAACTCTGCTGCCCTTGCATCTAGAGAGAGAAAGAGCTAATTCTAGTGAGAGAAAGTCTACCTAAATTCAAGCTTCAAGATCAAGGTATGTGGTGGCTGTAGCATCTGATTTGATAACTATTTTGAATTAGTTACTGTGTGTATCTGATTCTGAAATTTTTCATGCTTAAAGTACACTCTGTAAGCTTTAAATCCATGGGTATAACACTTCATTTGGATATGTGTACGATTTATGGTGATTTTTCAAAGTTAGGGTTTGAAATCTGGAAACAGTGTTGAACTTTTGGAAGAGTTTCGAGTTCCGTACAATTTCGGTACTGTTCAGCATAAAATTTGTTCCTGAAACTATTTTTTCTTTAAATTTAACTTAAGGATATTTTAGTGAGACTTGGAAGCACTCAATTTGGATTTTTCTAGATTTAATTATGAATTTTCAAAGTTGAGCAAAAATTTTGAGTTTCTGCGTGAACAGTACACGCGAACCAAAATTCCCAGATTTGGTATTCTTGAATCTAAGGCCATTTAAAGTGATCCTAATTCATAAGAAATGGATCTTAAGGATGGGAAATGATAAGATTTATATTAGAAAAGTTAGAAAGAAAACCCTAAGACTAAGAGAAAGGGTTGAGGTTCAAGAAAGCTAGTCTTGAATTTTATGTAATCTAATGGTCCTAATGGATTGTGTGATTATTATGGTTATGTTTAGGACCTTTGAAACATCTAAGAGGATGTTTGGTGATGTTGATCGAATGCCCACATGGTTGGAAAGTCAAGGGAGTCAAAGGAAAAGTAAGAGGAAAGCTTGAGTTGCAAGGTAGTGAACTTACCCTTTATGTGCTTGACATGGTATGCTCATGTGTTGGTTTGTATTTGTTGTTTGAATGATGTTGTGACATGATGATTATTGCTGGAAATGCTGTTTTTAATATGTTCCCATGGCCATGCATTTTTATACCAAGCATAAAGCATGATGGCATGTCACTAGTTAACTTAAGTTTATGAAAAACTACATACCATACACTAGCATCCATCTTATGCATGTATGTGGTAATGTTTGCTACTGAGATTCCCCTGAATCTCACCCCTTCGTAACCAACCATTTAGGTCAATCAATGATGGGTACTAATGGCATGAGAAGCAAGGAGAAGAAGTGGAGAATTATTGATGCTAATGATTGATACTAATATTCAATGTATAATTCTCCTATGTTATAATTATGTTGTGAATGCCATGTATTTAATTATAAAGCTTATGGCATGTAGAGGAATGTATGAGCATGAATGGCAAAAAGTAAGCCCATGTTAGGTATGCCAAGGAAATAAAAAGAATTAAAGTAAAGAGATGTTAAGGGATAAAACGTAGGTCATGGAGCAGTTAGTTTCTAGCTTCAGTTTGACCTACCATATGAATGAGTTAAGCTACAAAATTTGGTATACTTATAGTACACATCCCAAGCTTTAAAATTAGTGGTGAATCACCTCATTTGGATGTGTATACGAAGAGATATGAATTTTCAAAGTTAAGGCGTAGAATCTGGAAAGTCCAGATTTTACCAAACAAATAGTAATCTTAATCCAATAAACTGTACGTTTTCAGTGAGGGTGAGTTCAGTTGAATATTTTTTCCTTAAAGAGCATTGAAAAAGATTTCTGTAGAATTTTGGAAGACCTCCATACGATTTTTCTAGAATTAGTTATGATTTTTGAAAGTTGGGCATGTAATCTGAAAAATGGACAGTGAACAGTAATTTTCTGAAAATTAACGTCCAAATTGAAATGTTTAAGTGTAAGACCATCCAACATGGTCTGGAATGGTTCTAAATGAATGTTAAGATACTATATAAGTAAGATGTGACACCCTTTATAGACCAATCATTTTAAAAATGACAATTTGGTCCTTTTTCAGTTCTCACTTCAATTGTTACGCTGTTCATCTATCGTCTATCTTACCTGGCCTTGGGCAACCCTAAATCTTTCATTAATTGTGCTAAAGATATCAAGGTATGACATATTTCCCTATTTCTAGGTTAGAAATTTTTGGGATGTTACCTTTCTACCCCCTTAAAATAAATTTCGTCCTCAAAATTTTAACACATACCTTAAGTGAAGAGCTCTGGATACTTACTCCTTATCTCATCTTCCTTTTCCCACGTGGCCTCTTCTTGTTTTAGATCTTTCCAAATCACTTTGACCAAAGGAATTCCCTTATTCCTCAATTGCTTGACTCTTCGGTCCACTATTTGTTCTGGTCTTGCGTCAAATGTCAGATTGTTCTTTAGTTCAATCTGATCATATTCTAGCAGATGCTCTGGGTCCGGATTGTACTTCTTTAATTAAGAAACATGGAAGAAGTTGTGCAGCTGACTCAAATTCAGGGGTAAGGCTAGTTGATAGGCTATCGGTCCTACTTTTGAGAGAATTTGGAATGGTCCCACATATTTAGGCATCAACTTTCTTGCCTTAATGGATTGTCCTACTCCAATAGTTAGAGATATTTTTAGGAATACATGGTCCCCAACCTCAAACTCTAACAGCTTTCTCCTACTATCTGTGTGACTCGTCTGTCTGCTTTGAGCTGTAAGTAACCTCTGTTTGATCTGTCTAACCTGTTCAGAGGTACGATCCACTATGTCAGGACCCTAAACTTTTCTCTCTCCGAGTTCTGTCCAACAAAGCGGGGATCTACACTTTCTCCCATATAATGCCTCATATGGTGCCATATAGATATTGGAATGGTAACTGTTGTTGTATACGAACTCTGCCAAAGGCAGATATTCATCCCAGCTCCCTTTGAAATCCAAAACGCATGCTCTTAGCATATCTTCTAGTGTCTGTATCGTTCATTCTGTTTATCTGTCCGTCTGCGGATGGTAAGCCATACTCAAACTCAGTACCGTGCCTATGGCTTCTTGCACCGCTTTCTAAAATCTCGACATGAATCTTGGATCCCTGTCTGACACAATGTACTCTAGAGCCCCATGTAATCTTACGATCTCTTTAATGTACAACCTTGCTAACTTCTCTGGCGAATATTTAACCTTAATACCTAGGAAATGGGCCGACTTTGTCAGTCTATCAACTATGACCCATATTGCATTGTACCTTGATGATGTACGAGGTAGTCTTACTATGAAGTCCATAGAGATACTTCTTATTTCCATTCAGGAATATTAAGGGGTTGTAAAGATCCTGACGGCTTCTGGTGTTTCGCCTTCACTTTCTGGCATATAAGGCACTTCATCACGTGGTTGGTACATCTCATTTCATACTAGGCCACCAAAATAATATCTTGATGTCTTGATACATCATAGTCACTCCTGGTTGAATCGTATACTTGCTTTTATGTTCCTCGTCTAGAAATTACTTTGTGAGATCATGTACGAGAGGGACATATGGTCTTCTTCTGAATTCTATCACTCCCTCTGTTGAGATCTCAAAATCTCTTGTCTCATTACTCAAGACTTTAGCTCGAAGGGTCTTTGCTAAAGGATCCCCACTTTGAGCTTCTTTAATTTGTTTTATCATATCAGCAGTTGTACTCTGCACTAATGGCTCATTAGCCATATCATTTGCCGTTAATTGCATATGATAAATAGGACCCCAATCCCTTATATCTTCTAACAGATCACCTTCTTTGATCATGAGGGTGGCTACTTGCACCACTTTTGTGCTCAAGGCATCAGCGACTACATTGGCCTTTCCCGGATGATGCTTGATCTGGTAGTCATAATCTTTCAGCAACTCCATCCATCTCCTTTGTCTCATGTTAAGTTCTTTCTGATCTTGCAGGTACTTAAGACTCTTGTGATCACAAAACAATTCTATAGTTGCCCTATACAAATAATGCCCCCATATAAATAATGCCTCCATATCTTCAAGGCATACACTATCGCTACAAGCTCCAGGTCATAAGTGGGGTAATTTTCCTCGTGAGACTTTAATTGGCGCGAGGTGTAGGAGACAACTCTCCCTTGCTGCATCAGTACACATCCCAATCCCTGTTTGCTAGCATCTGTGTACACTACATATGATAGTGTCAGACCGGACATAACTAATACTGGGGTAGAGGTTAGCCTTCGCTTCAGCTCCTAAAAACTTGCCTCACATGTCTCGTCCCACAAGAACTGCTGGTTCTTCTTGGTCAGCTTCGTCAGCGCTTGGGCAATTCTAGAGAAGTCCTGGATAAACCTCTTATAGTAACCTGCCAGCCCTAAGAAACTTCGTATCTCTGTCACTGTCTTAGGTTGCTCCCAGTTCAATACTGATTTAACTTTACTGGGTTCTACGGCCCCACCTTCATGGTTAATCACATAGCCTAGAAATTTAACTTCCTTTAACCAAAATTCACATTTATTGATCTTGGCATAGAGTTGTTTCTCCTTCAGTGTACTTAGCACAATTCTCAAGTGCTGCTCATGCTCTTCTTGAGTTTTGGAGTACACTAGTATGTCGTTAATAAAACTACTACAAACAGATCTAAGTATGGTCTAAAAGTCCGGTTCATGTAGTCCATGAAAATAGCAGGCACATTTGTCAATCCAAACGGCATCACTAGGAACTTATAGTGTCCGTATTGGGTCCTAAATACAGTCTTCGAAACATCTCTCATCTTTATCCTCAGTCAATGATATCTCGATCGTAGATCAATCTTTAAAAATACCATTGCTCTTGCCAGTTGATCTAATAGATCATCGATCCGTGACAAAGGATATTTGTTCTTTATTGTCACCTTGTTTAGCTCTCGATAGTCGATGTATAGTCTCAGATACCATCTTTCTTTTTCAAAAAGAGTACTGGAGCACCCCAGGGAGATACACTTGGTCTTATGAAACCCTTCTCTAACAACTCCTCAATTTGTCTCTTTAGCTCAACCATTTCATTGGGAGCCATTCGGTATGGAGCTTTGGATATCGGTCCTGTCCCTGGTACAAGGTCAATCGCAAACTCCACTTCTCGTTTAGGCAGAATTCCACCGATCTCTATTGGAAATACCTCTGAAAAGTCTTTCACCACCGGTATTTCTTCAATTCCTTCTTCTACCTCTGCTTGAATCGAGAAGAATACAAAATATCCTTGACATCGGTGCCGTAAACATCTACTCGCTTCAGTTTCAGTTATGTAATTTAAACTAACTTCTTTTCTAGGGATTACTTCCTTAGTGGGTAATACTAACGTTCTCTTACAACAATCTAGAAGTATGTTATTCATAGACAACCAATCCAAACCAATTATCACATCAATATCACGAAAAGGCATGCATATCAAATCCATAGTAGTGCAGCAATGCTCATAACAAACCACATAATTCAGGCATGCTTTAGAAGTCACAACTTTAGGACTAGTAGGAGTAGAAATAGTAATATCATACGGCAAGGTATCAACATTCAAACCCATTCACCCAACACAGTCATGTGATATAAAGGAATGGCTAGCACCTGAGTCAAACATGGCATACACAAGGTAATCATTAACAGTGATTATACCATGGATCATGTCAGGTGATTTACGAGCCTCTTCCTGTATAAGGGCAAACACTCTACCTTAGGTCTGCTATCTCTCCCCTTCTGCCCCTTGTAGGCATTCCTTTGAAAAGTTTCCCGATCTCTCACATCTATAGCACACATTTTGGCCAAATAAACATGGCCTGTCGCCATGATTCTTGCCGCACTTCTCACATTCCTTGGCCTTCCATGTGATATCAAACCCCTCTGGACGTCTGTTCCCTTTTCTCATCTTTCTGCCAGAGCCAAGCCTCTTCCTCTTCTTATTAACATAAGAGGTTCCTCCTTGACTCGGCCTCGATGGGGGTCTCTCAGTTCTCAAAGCTACTGGCATCATCCCTCGATGATTCTGACTCGACTCAGTAATACGATAAACTTCTACTACCTTATTGAAACTCTCTAACTGTCGAGGTGCCATAACCTCTCTTAGTCTCAGCTTTAATCCTCTGACCAACTTCTCCGTATTCCACCGTTCATCATTAAGACATTTTAGATAAGCAGAATAACGGGACAACTGAATGTGCTTTGCTAGATAGTCATCAAAAGTTTTATTATTCCCCTGCTGTAATACTAGGAACTTAGCTTCCATTTTATCTTGCGCTGATCGGGGAAAGTACTTTTGGTAGAACCTTTCCTTGAACACCTCCCACGTTATTGGAGTGTTGTTGGCTTGCAGTACCAACTCAGTATTGTTCCACCATTGATCAGCTTCTTTCTCCGGCTTATAGATTGCCATCTGAGCTTTAATCAACATCCCATTACCCGAAAGATCTTCTCCAGTCGGGTGATCCAATCTTTAGCTATTTGTGGTTCTAGTGAACCCTTGAACTCTGGTGGATTGTGCTTGTAGAATTTCGCAATCTACTGCTGGATATCTCCTTGGTTCTTAGCCAGTCCTGCTTGCTCTTCAGGTACTTGCTGTTGGACTTGTAGAGTGTCTTAAGCTTGTGCTTGCTCAAGTTGTCATAACTGAGCAATTGCTGCTGCTACTGTTGCTGCTATAATAGCGTCTCTCTCTTCTTGCTGCCGTAACTGTGCCTCTTGTATTTACTGTACAACTCGTTGTTGTTCATCCAGTCTATTCATTACTTGCTAGATAGGATCCCTATGTGGTTCCTTAGGAGTGTTTCTTGCTCCTCTTCATATTCTTACCATTTTGTTCGTTCTTTAGTTAACTGTGGGAGAATAAAGGAATTTCTCAATCATTTATCAGAAAAACATACTTTTCATATTTATATAACTAACATTTGTATAGCAACAAAAGGATTATGCAGGGTTTTTAGCAGTTAGCCTAACTTATATACAGCCCAAAAGTATTTATACTATGTACATCATAAGTCTAACACTAGCCTTGACCAGCTCACAGAAAAGTAGCCCATACAAAGGTCTCTATGGCCTCGACCATCTCCAGGAAAGTACATCTGGGTAGGCGATCACATATCTCGTTGACTCCTATATCCCATCTCTATGATACAGGGCTAGGATCCAGTCATCATCCCCCAAGGTACAATCCTCTCTAGTCACCCAATAATAGAGGCTCTTAATGTCCTCTAAGAACCTCAAGTATACATCAGCCTCCTGGTGCTTATACGGCTTAATGAAATAGCTTCTAAACTGGAACTCTTGAACTAGTTAAGCAAGGCACTAGAACTCTTTCTTAATTTTGGGTATAGGGATCTAAGTTGGGCCCGCTCTATCATCACTAGGTATCTTAATGATTTCTGGTACATCATTAGAGACAACTGTGGCTATGTCTCTCTTTAGAGCCTTCCCCTTGAAACCGAAGTAATCTACATGGATAGTTGGGAATTTAGTGCTAAGCTCTCTGTACCTCTCAATATCCTCATACCACCATGTCTCATCGTACCACCATGGATATGGCTCACCATGCATGACCTTGCTAATGGTCTCTCCTGATTTTCCACTTCCACTATCACAGACAGCCATCACTTAAGCTTTCTGTAATCCTAATGACCAAATAAACTCATTAATGAACAGTGTAAAATGTTTTCCTCAAAATCCACAGCATAAAAATTTTAAATTTAAAAATTTGTTCTGAGTGCCAGAACCATTTGCTCTGATACCAAAAATGTAATACCTTAAGTTTATACCAAATAATTTGTCTTGCAGAAGTATTTAGAATTACTTTTGAAGACTACAAGTTATGAAAAATCACGTTTGAAACTTTATATGACCCTTAAGTATGAGAAAAGGCTTAAAAATTTGAAACTTTATTATTTTCCTAGTTCAAGTCACGACTTAGTACTTCCAAATCGTGATTTGAAGTCACAGAGGCCATTTCTACCTCCAGGTCACGACCTCAACTTCTGAGGTTGCGACCTCAAGTCACATAATGCTTCTGTGCACTATTCACATTTCACCGAAATCTTTGCCAACTTTAAAAATTGATAACTAATTGTAGAAAAATCCAAATTGAGTGATTCCAAATTCTATAAAAAGATCTTTGGATACCCCTTTGAGGAAAAATAGTTTCTGGACTGATTGCCTTGAAATTTAAGCCTAATTTTCTTTAAAAAATTTACTATTTATTTGGTCATTTTCGGATTTTTTACTTTATTTTTGCCTAACTTTGTAAAAGCATAACTTTCTACTCGGTTATCAGAATCAGGCAAACTACCTCTCTTTTTAAAGAGAAAAATCAAATCTCCTTGCTTTCCAAATTTCATAACCTAGCTCACTCATTTACTTAAATGGTCATTGGTCAAATTTTAATCCCTTTCAGTTGACGTTTTACCCCCTGGAAGGGTAACTTAACTTAACTGACCATTTACCATCATAACATACTTTCATTAGCTATATTAGCTATTTCTTACCATGCTTGTATACTTCTAACCTTAGTCATACTATTAGAAACTTAAAGCATGCTTAATATTACATTTTCCAAAAATAGAAAAGTTTAAAGCCATATAAAGTCACCATGGCTTACTACCTCTTCAAGTAAGAGCCAACTCCTTTCCTTTGCCCTTGGTTGTTGAAGGCCCTAGAGTTTGTTTGAATATTGGCGTAAGATTCTTGGGGAATCTTAGTAGCAGTTGCATACATTATCAAGGTCACACAATACATTGTAAATCAAGCTACATGCATGCATACTCTAACTTTATGTTCATGCTATGGCAAGGACATATCATCATAAACATTCATGGCACTCAACATAGTATAAGTCAAGGCACAATTTGCATGGAGGCAACATCATATAACATAACATTCTCATCCACCTCATAGCATAACAGGTTAGCAAAACACATAGCCATAATCATGCAAAGTAAGGTGACACTCTAATATAATGAATTGCAAGGCTACCTTGAATGCTTTCCTTCCTTTTGACCTCTTTCCTCTTGACTAGATCTTTGCCTCTTGGTTGTGTATAGCCTATTAGGCAACCAATGACACAACATTAACTATTGTTACAACTTCATAACTTAACCCCTTAAACCCCCCTTTTTTTTATTTTTAGGGTTTATTTTTCTAGCTTTGATTCTTGAACTTTCTTGGGCTTTTCCTACAAAATTTTTCATGTAAAATCCATTTATCATATTAGTTTTATGAAAATCCAATCCCTTCCCATTGAATTTGACTTGGCCGAACCATATATATAATTATAAGGAAAAGGATTTTCAACCAAACTAACATATAATTACTTAATCCTTAACCTTTAACCATGCTTTATCTTAACCATACATAACCTAAACCCTTCCTATCCATTTTGAGGAAATTTGGGTAGTACTTCTCCTTAGAAAAATGACTTTCCATCATCATTAAAATAGCCTAAAACCAACATATCATCATTATAACTTGAAATAGAAGAGTTGTAGAAGCTTGCCTTGCTTCCAAATGACTTTCTCTCACTAGAACTCTTCTCTTTCTCTCCCTACATGAAAATTTGCAAGAGGTTTCCTACTTGAAAGGCTTCACACAAAATGAACATGTAGGGGGGTATTTATAGGCTTCAAATTTCACTAATTCCACATATGCCTTCTTGCATAAGACTTAATCTTAGCCCTCTAATTTTTACCTATTTCCACATGTATAAATCTTAGGCTATGTGGGTTAATATGTTGACACTTGGATGGTGAGTCACTAGGGCTTATGTCATGTATTCTTATCCATTAAGATTAACTAGGCTTTAATCAAGGTTAACTCTCTTAATTCCTTGATTAACATGGCTAATTACCCTTATAGAAACTTTTGACTTTTCAAAGATAGATGGTTAAATCCTAACCATCCAATGAACTATGTTTTCCACGTGTCACAATCCTACGGAAGATGGCTTAACCTTAATTATCTTACTTATTCCTAATTAAATTTTAATCTAACTTGATTTATTATTTTCTTTTTATTTTCTTTTTTCCTTTCTTGGCCAATTTGGGCGTGACATGTGTCCTTGGCAACCTGTAGGAAATTTTATCACCCCTGTTGTCCTAACAGTCCACTGAGTCATAATATAGTACTGGTTTATTTCATCTGATAGTTGAAAAATTCTAGTATCTCAAAATTTTTATATCAACTCACCATTAATTATATCTCAGTAAAGGAAACTTCTTTGATTAATTTCATAATTTTTCTCCCTCTATAACTCCTTAAATTGCCGTTTCTGTAAAAACAGACAATCTACCGATATTAATTTAGTCTAAATTCAATTAAAGCTAACTTCCTCATCATTTAAGGTTGGAATTAATTTTATAAATTTCCATAATTCCTGAATGAATTTCCCTTAAATTTTTATAATTTTCTGAGATCTCTGGATATTTTTAATAATTAATATTGTCTAATTTTCCTTAATTTAGCCAGAATATTAATAATTAAAATAATTTTTAATAAATTATTTTCAACTTGTATTTACTTTCTAGACCTCAAATACCATTCTACGACATTAATTCTATTTTTCATGATTTACTAGAAATTTTTAGGATTTTTGGACACTAATTATGATAATGCCCTTTATAGACTAATCATTTTAAAAGTACCAGGGTATTGACGTGCAGATCCCAAAGAAGAGGTTAGAGTTAGGAAGGTAAGCTAGAAAGACGCGACTAAAGGTAGAACAAGAAGGGTCTAAGACAGCAAAGTACCAAGGTTCGAGCTTATCAGCAACAGTGCCTCTGATTCCCGTCAACACTATTCAATTAAGCGTGCTCGAACAAGAGTAGCCCAAGGAAGGGTAACCCTAGGAAGTAATGTAAGAAAGTGCAAAGGCCAGAAATATTAGCCATCTTTGGCAAGAGTACACTAAGTCCAGTAAGATAAAAGATTAAATTAAGGTAAGCAGAGATAGTTCAAAGTTAATAAAAGGATTGAGTAAGGTCTATAAAGATAATATCGAAAGCACCTGACCGAATGACTCCCAGTGAGATGATAGAGTTAAAGAAACAGTTAGGGGAGCTATTAGAAAAGAGATTCCTTAGACCTAACGTATCTCCCTAAGGTTCTCTAGTACTCTTCATTAAGAAGAAGGATTGATAAGTCTCATTATTTACATACATTTCTAGCCCTAAACACATACTTTTGCGATCTATATTTACATACTTTGGGCATAATTAGGTTCCATTGTGTATAAGAGTTGGTGAGAAGAATTATGAGGTTTTGCAAGTGTTTTTACATGTTTTTATATGATTTTATTTGTGTGTACTTTTGATCCCTGCTTTGGCATGAATTTCAGGAAGTTTCAGTAGCATTTTCGCCATTCTGTCTAAGGCGCCACGGCTGATTTGGGAAGGCGCCACGGCGGATTTCCAAGGTACTCTCGGTGAAAAGCGCCGCGGCGGATGGACTAAGGCGCCACGGCGGACGGAGGTTTTCATGAAGCTCAGGATCATTAATCAAAACGACGCCGTACAGGACAGGAGCCGCGGCAGATTGACTGAGGCGCCGCGGCGGATGACCGAAATTTCCAGATTTAAAAGCTGAAGTCGCGCGCTTCAACGGGGGAGCAGATTTTCAGTTACCCATTCTCCCTCCAACGCGAATTTCTTGCTCTCTCCGCCCTCTCTCATTTCTCTCTTCCATTTTCGTCCAATTCCATCAATTTCCACCGATCAACCATGGATCTTTCATCAATTCTTGTTGTTTCTACCCTAATCCAGAGTATGAGTAGCTGAATTTCCAAGTTCTTCTAGCAATGAAGCTGACCTGAGTTCATGGAGCTAAACAGGGAGTCATTTCAGATCTATTTTCTACCTTCTATTCTAAGAGTCATTTGTTTCAGTTGAACAATTGTGATTAGAATGAAGATTGAGTGATTAGATTTATGTTTCTTGGAATTTAGATCTGATTGAACATTCAGATGTGAGTTGTGTCCTTTAGTTCAGTTGAATAGAGGATTCTCTGTTGATTTGTAAATCTAATTCGTTTTACTTGGACTGTTGTTCTGTAAATCTGAATTTTGGTTGAATATATTAATGATTCACAGTTGTGGTCATTCTTAGAGAATTGCAACTTGCTTCTCAAGTGTTCTTGCCAATTGATTTTCCTTCTCATAGATCAAAATAATGAATCTAGTAAGATAGTTGTTTCTGATCTATGTTAAGAGAGATTTGAGCAGTAGCTGAATCTATCCATTTAATTGACACTAAGAGACTCCAAATTATAAGATTGAACAAGGAAGGTTGGATAAATTGCTAGGGGAACTACTATCTCTCATCTGAATCTCATTTGCAATTTACCTTTCATTAGATTTGTTTCTTGTTTTGATTTCTCTTTTTCTGAACTAAAGCTCTCATCTTGGTAATTTGATAATTAATAGTGAATTGTTAAGAATTGAAATACAACTTAAGGCTCCTTGTGAAGAATGACCTAGGTAGTGCCTCACTTGCTGCATTTTCCCTAGTAAAACTTTGATTACCTAGCGACAAGGTCTATCAAATTGGCGCCGTTGCCGGGGAGCCTTACTTGTTGAGGTTCTGAGCAATTCACTGGTGTGCCAAGAAAATTTTCATGTTTGAAAACCCAAAACTTCAGAAAAAGTAGCTTTAGTGTTTTTGAGTTGTGCTGCATGTTCACTTTTGTGCTTTGTTGTTAAGTAGTTTCCCTTTTTTTTGCTGTGTTTTAAATTCATTCCATAGGTTGTCAAGGAGTTAACACAATTGAGTAGGGTGTGAATTGTTTGAATCCTTGCTGTAGCAACCTTTTCCCTTTTAATTGTTCTTCCATTTAACCTAATGATGGTTGGTTGTTTTTATGCTTCTGAGATATTTTTCTTGTTGACAAACTAATACCATTGTGTTAAGGGGTTCAATTTGCAGGAGTGAAGGAGTGAACAGTGTCAGAAGCTGCTGCAGAATTCGTCCATCTGGTTTATCAGTACCAGGCGCCGCGGCGGATAGCATCAGGCGCCGCAGCGGATTTCACAGAATCAATCCTGCAAAAAGAGCCACGGCGGATTGCACCAGAGGCCGCGGCGGATTTCACCTGATCCCTTCTTAGCTTTTTGTTCTCTCTTTGACTTCTGTCTTTTGTCTAATTGCTTTTTCACATTTATTTTATTAGTCTATTCTAGTGTTCTTTAGTTGCATGTCCCAGGATAAAGGTCTTTTACCTTTTGATTGGGAAATCAATAGAACTCTTAGGCAAATCAAGAAAACCAAACAAATAGCTGAGTCTAGTAAGCAACCTATAGTGAGTGACTCTTTCCTCAAGTTGAATCTTACTCTTCCTCAGAATCCGAATCTACTTTAGGAGGGTTTATAGACAATCATTTTGTGATGGATCAAAATAATAACAATGCCCAAACTGAGAGAGGTGATGCTACAAATAGACCTCAAAATGAAAGGCAAGCTGAAAATGTTCTCCATAATGCTAATATTCAATTGAATAGAGATGAGGAGAATAGGAGCATTAGAGAAATTAATAACTCAAGTGTGAACTGTGATCCATGTGGTTTTTATAACTTTGAAGCTGATTTTGAACTTAAAGGTACCTTGATTAATGCCTTACCAAGATTCCTTGGTCTTGCAGGGGATGATCCATATAGGCACCTTCAGAATATGCATGCGGTTTGTTCCTCTATGAAGCCCCATGGTGCTCAATTGGAAGATGTGCTAAGGAGAGCTTTCCACTTCACATTAGAAGGAAATGCCAAAGAATGGTTGCAAAGCCTACCTCAGCACTTCACAACACTTACATGGGAGCAACTTAAGAAGGCCTTTTTAGAGAAGTACTTTCCTGCATCAAGGACATCTAAATTGAGGAAGGCAATCTATGGAGTTCAACAAGATAGTAGAGAGACCTTGTATGAGTATTGGACAAGATTTCTAGCTATGCTTTCTAAATGTCCAAATCATCAAATCAGCAAGTCTAATCTAGTTCAATATTTCTATGAGGGCTTGCTATCTCATCACAAGAACACAATAGATGCTGCAGCCCATGGTTCACTATTTGATTTGACTCCTCACAATGCTTGGGAATTATTGGAGAAGATGGCCAACAATAATCAGCAATTCAGCACAAGGGATAACCAATCTGTCAATGAAATTTTAAGGTCAAATCCTACTAACTTAGATTCTCAATTTGCTGCCTTATCAGAAAGGATGGACAAGAGAATGACTAGGATGGAGCAACTCTTGTCAACTAAACAATGTGGTGCTATGGGAACATCTCAAGCCTTGGTAGCTCCCTCTTGTGACTCCTGTGGTTCTATGATGCATTGTACTGAATCTTGCCCTTCTCAATTTGAAGAAGTGTCAGCCATGTATCAACAAAGAGCCGGTCAATATCAGCAAAGGAACCCTTTCTCCAACACTTATAACGAAGGATGGAAGGATCATCCCAATTTTAGATGGGGAGGAGGAGAGAACAACAAGGAGAGATTCATGCAGAATAGGTTCCAGCAACGTCAACATTCAGAACAAGTTATGGTTCCTTCCCAAACTACTCAAGAAGTTGGGAATTCAAGGAATGATGACATGTCTCTCTTGTTGAAAAGCATGAACAGTATGAATGCTAATCTCAGTGCTATGGCATCTCAAATGGACAGAATTGATAAGCATACCACTGCATCTGATGCAAGAATGGCTGCTATAGAGAATAGGGTTGAACAATGGGAAACTAAGACAGCAAACTTGGCTAACTTTGTTACCCAAATTTCAGATAATTTCAGCAGTCTTCAAGCAAAAACAAGTGGAGCTTTGCCTTCCAATACTGTGATTAATCCCAAGTCATTGAATGCCATAAGTTTGAGAAGTGGAAGAAAGGTGACATTCAATGAGAATGATGAAGAATCTGACTTGGATGAAGATCATTACACTAAAGGGAATTCTACTCATGAAAAGAAACCACCAAGTGTGGAATCTGAAAGCTTAAGAGAGAAGCAACTTCTGCAAGCAAGAAAAGAAACCGGATGTAGAAGTGCAACTACTGAAGGTTGCACAACTGAAGCCGGCCCTTCAACTATGGATGATAAAGGAGTCATGAAGCACCATTAGGAGAGGACTTGGGGCAATCTTCTTCAAGATTTTCAGAGCCTAACCAGGACAATGGAAAGATTGAGCAAGAGAAAGTTGAAGATTCTCACAAGAGCAATAAACCGGGAAGTCAAGGTAAGGAGGTAAGCTTGAAAGATCTACCTTTTCCTAAAGCTTTTATGTTTGGGCAGAAGGTTGCAAAAGAAAAGCAAAATAAAGAAGTTTTAGATTTCTTTAGTAAAGTAGAAATTAACATTCCTTTGCTGGATTTGTTGAAGAAAGTGCCTGAATATGCAAAATTCTTAAAAGACATTTGCACTAACAAAAGAAAGTTTAAAACTAATGAATTGGTGCAAGTTGGCCCTAATGTTTCAGCCCTTTTTAAAGCTCAATTACCTGTGAAATGCCAAGATCCAGGAGCTTTCTCCATTCCTTGTCAAATTGGTAAGTTTCATATTTCTAAAGCTTTACTAGATTTGGGTGCTGCTATCAATGTGATGCCAAGTTCTGTTTATTATGCTTTAGGAGTTGAAATCATGAAACCTACAAGTGTCTTAGTGCAACTAGCTGATAAGTCTATTAGGAATCCCAAGGGAATCTTAGAAGACATTTTGGTTCAAGTAAAAGACCTTGTATTTCCTGCTGATTTTTATGTGTTAGATATGACTAATGAGGCCATAAGTGAAAGCACATTGATTTTGGGCAGACCATTTCTAAGAACTGCCAACACCATGATTTGCATGAAGGATGGGATTATAAAAATGGAATTTGGTGGACAAGAAATTCAATTTAACATGTATGAGATGATGAAACATCCACATGAGGATTATTCTCTGTTAGGGCTTAATATGATTGATGTGTCACTTGAAAATGAGTGTGAATCTATTTTTGAGCATGATAACAATGATGATACTGAAGATTCCTTCGTCTCTTTCTCCTCCATATATTCTCCTTCATCTTCTTTTTCTTCACACCTTGATGATGTGCCTAGCATTGATTCTAAAATTGATGGCTGGCTTTCCACTTGGAGTGAATTGTCTTCAGTTTCATCCATTAAGTCTTCCATTGATGCTAATTCCACTCTGTCAAGTGATGAACACTTGCAAAAAGATTGCTTGTAGATTTCTCAACAACACAAGAGAGTGAATCAACTCCTATACAAGAAGGGGAAGGTGAAGGGCACAAGACTCATGATTGCAAGGCCAGCCCAAGTCTCATGGATGAACCTCCATTCAAGAAGCATGCAGCTGAACCTTCTGAACAACAGGATTTGCCTTTAAATTCTTATCACATTTTGTATTCCAATCCTGTTTACAAGTCACTTGATCTTAATTTCTTTAACCATGCAGAACTGGAACACCTCTTGGAAATCATGCGAAGTGCAGCTACTCCCAACCCTAGGAGATTAAGCATGACACCAACCAAATTTGCTGAAATATGTAGCATAGGGAGTGCACTTTTGCAATCTAATTTTACTTCTGAAATTGGAATTCCCCAAGATTATTCTGCATCTAACTTTGAGTTTTCACATGGATTTACAAATGTTTTAAATGCATTGTTGCAGGGACCAACTAAGGAGAGTTACTCACATGAGGATGAATGTACAACTGAAATTTTTGGTATTGAAGCCTTGAAGCAATCTGGAAATAATTGCACTACCTTGGAGCTCAAGAAACTGATACCCTCAGTAGTTCAACCTCCTGAATTGGAGCTTAAACCCTTACCATCAACACTGAAATATGCATTTTTAGCTGAAAATGAAAGACTCCCGGTGATAATCTCTAACTCTTTAACTGATATTGAGGAATCTCAATTACTTGCTGTTTTGAAAAGGTATAAAAGTGCAATTGGGTGGTCTTTAGCAGATATTCCTGGTATTAATGCTTCAATTTGCACTCATAGAATATTGTTAAATGAAAATGCAAAGCCCATAAGGCAACCTCAAAGAAGACTTAACCCACTCATACTTGATGTTGTTAAAAAGGAAGTAACAAAGCTGCTTAGTGCTGGTATCATATACCCTATTTCAGATAGTGAGTGGGTAAGTCCAGTTCAGGTTGTTCCTAAGAAAAGTGGGATCACTGTGGTTAGGAATGAAAAAAATGAATTAATCCCCACTAGAATCCAGAATTCTTGGCGTGTTTGCATTGATTATAGGAAACTTAATGATTCTACAAGAAAAGATCATTTTCCTCTACCCTTTATAGATCAAATGCTTGAAAGATTAGCTTGTAAATCTCACTATTGTTTCCTTGATGGTTTCAGTGGCTATTTTCAGGTTCCCATTGCACCTCAAGATCAAGAGAAGACTACATTCACTTGTCCCTTTGGCACATTTGCATATAGAAGAATGCCATTTGGACTTTGCAATGCACCGGGCACATTCCAAAGGTGTATGCTATCCATATTTAGTGATTTGCTAGAGAATGGAATTGAGGTGTTTATGGATGACTTTACCATCTATGGAAATAATTTTGATGAATGCTTAGTGAATTTGGAAAAAGCTCTATCAAAATGTGTTGAAAAGGATCTTATTCTGAATTTTGAAAAATGTCACTTTATGGTTCAACAAGGAATAGTTCTAGGTCACCTAATTTCTGAAAAGGGAATAGAGGTAGACAAAGCAAAGGTTGAAGTAATTTCCTCTCTACCCTATCCAACAAATCTTAAGGAGCTTAGATCTTTCCTAGGCCATGCTGGATTTTATAGAAGATTCATAAAAGATTTTAGTAAAGTGACTTTTCCAATGTCTAAATTGCTGCAAAAAGATGCTTCCTTTGATTTCACTGATGAATGTAAGATGTCTTTTGATGAGATTAAATCCAGATTGACTTCTCCACCTATTTTGACTTGCCCTAATTGGAATTTACCATTTGAATTGTGTTGTGATACCTCTAATAATGCAGTGGGTGCAGTTTTGGGACAAAAGGATGGTAAGGTTTCCAAGGTTATTGCTTATGCTTCAAAGACTCTAGATAAGGCTCAAACTAATTACACAACTACTGAAAAGGAGCTCTTTTCTATTGTTTTTGCATTAGACAAGTTTAGGCCTTACCTAATTAACTCTAAGGTTACTGTTTTCACTGATCATTCTGCTGTCAAGTATCTTTTCAGCAAGCCACAATCCAAACCGAGGCTCTTAAGGTGGATGTTGTTGATCCAAGAGTTTGACATTGACATCAAAGACAAACCTGGAGCAGAAAATGTGGTGGCTGACCATCTAAGTCGCTTACCAGAAACTACAAGGGGAGTAATCGGTTCAGATTCTGTTTGTGATGAGTTTAAGGATTGTTCTTTTCTGCCTTGTCTCTCTTGGAACCTTGGTATGGCCATATTGTCAACTTTTTAGTTGCTGGTCTAATTCCCCCCTCTTTGTCTCATTTTCAGATGCAGAAGATTAAGAGTGAGTCTAAGCACTACATTTGGGATCCTCCAATCCTTTGGAAGGTATGCAGCGACCAAATCATTCGGAGATGTGTACCAAATGAAGAATTTCAAGACATCCTGCATGCTTGCCACTCTCAAACTTGTGGAGGTCATTTTAGTGCTAACAAGACTGCAAGAAAAATATTGGAAGCTGGTTTGTATTGGCCATCACTCTTTAAAGACTCTTATGAGTATTGCAAGAATTGTGACATTTGTCAAAGATTTGGTGGCCTAACTAAGAAACATGAATTACCCCAACACCCAATGCTTTTCTGTGAGGTGTTTGAAGTATGGGGTATTGATTTTATGGGCCCCTTTCTTCCTTCTATGGGTTTTACATACATTCTTCTTGCAGTTGATTACCTTTCAAGATGGGTAGAGGCCATAGCAACCAAAAAGAATGATGCTGCTACTGTTTTAAAATTTCTGAAAATAACATCTTTTCTAGATTTGGCATTCCTAGAGCAGTAGTTAGTGATAATGGCACTCATTTTTGTAATAAATTGCTACAAGGGTTATTCACCAAGTATGGTGTGACACATAAGACATCCACACCTTATCATCCCCAAAGTAATGGGCAAGCTGAAAATGCAAATAGAGAAATCAAGAAGGTGTTGGAACGAATAGTTAAACCCATCTAGGAAGGATTGGAGTGCCAGATTAGATGATGCTTTGTGGGCATATAGAACTGCATTTAAAACCCCAATAGGCATGTCTCCTTACAGATTGGTTTATGGTAAGATGTGTCACCTACCGGTTGAGATTGAACATAAGTCTCTTTGGGCTGTAAAAGCATGTAACCTTGATTTTGATTCTGCTGGTATGGAAAGATTATTGCAATTACAGGAACTTGAAGAGTTGAGACTCAAAGCATATGAAAATTCCAGGTTCTATAAGGAGAAGACAAAGATGATTCATGACAAGCAAATCCTAAGGAAGACTTTCAAGGTTGGAGATAAAGTGTTGCTGTATAAAGCACGATTCACATTTAAACCTGGGAAGTTGAGCACTAGATGGGAAGGACCATACTTGGTCACTAAAGTTCACAAATTTGGCATGATAGAGCTGCTAGATGAGAAGAGCAGTAAGACTTTCAAGGTCAATGGTCACCTGCTCAAAATTTACAAGGAGAATTTTGATCCACCATAATTCCAGGTTGTTCCCTTCCTCACACACTTTAGTCTGTGTTTATTTGATTATTATCATTCTTGAACTCCATTTTTGAGCAAGTGTGGGGGAGGGCATAACTAGTAGCAAGTGTAGGTTGTTTTTAGTTTGTTTTGAAGTGTTCTTTGTTTCTTTCTTCTCCATTCCTTCCCTTACCAATTTTCCTTGCTATCTTTTGTTCAAATTTGCATTGAGGGCATGCAAGGATCAAGTGTGGGGGAGTGAATGTTGTGTTTTTGTGTGTTCTGTGTCTTTTGTAGAAGAACCTCAGTTTTCAAAAACTTTTTGAAAGGTTTAAGCTTGCTTCAGGATTTCTAATGTTACATTTGTGACTGATTTGATTTAGAAATTAATATCTTGAAGTGAAATTTTCTAATGCATAGAGATTAAGCATGATGTGTTCTTTACCTGAGGTGAATGAATATGGAAGACAAGCCTAGTTGGAAGGATTCTTTGAGCCTTTATATTCATTTCTGGTGTGTGCATTCACTTAGTTCTTATACTCTCTAGAACTTGTCTTAGTTCTTAATCAAGACCACATGTAACATTAGTATTCTTGAACATGATTGAGGCATTCATTCAAATTAGCTACTTAGACCAAATGGCCAACCCCTACATGATTTATCCCTTGTTACCCATTTGAGCCTTTTAGCTGAATTTTTCCATTCATTTCACTCTCATTTATAAAACTTTTTTCCTACAAGGATGCATATTTCATTTCATTAATTCCTTTTAGAATTCACTAGCATTTTGATGGATTCAATTGATGGATTGATATGAGGAGATGCATACTTGAACTTAAAAGAAAAAAAAAACAACAAAGAAAAGAAGAAACATGCGAATGTAAAGAAAGAAAAAAAAAAAAAAAAAAAAAGAGAAAGAGATATAAAAGTTGAAAAGAAATAAAAAGGCAAGAAAGAAAAGAAAGTGGGAATAAAAGCACCTTTATAGCTTTAGACTTCAAGATCAAGAAGTCAAATCCTCAATTGAATATTACTAATGCTATTGAATTCTACACATTGATTCACATATTATCTCTATCCTTCTATGCATCCTTGTGCATTTCTTCTCATCCCTTACATTACAAGCCACAAAAGTCCTCTTGATTCTTGAGTACTTATGTATTTAAGTGGTGGAGAGGTAGAGCTATTACAAGCATATGGTAGAGCATTTGAATAAGTGAATTGAGTGAAAGAACCTTTGATACTTGTTAGTTGAGTGATACACTAATTCCCTTGTGTGGTCTTCTATATCTTATTCACTTGGATTAAATTACATATCATTGCTTGATTTCTTGCATTAGAATGTTCCATGGATGGATATTGGTTGAAGAATCATTGTTGGTTGCAGTTGTAACCTGAACTTTTGAGCTTGCTTATTCCTTTCTCGCATCCTTCTCTTTCACAATAAGTTTAAACTTGATTTGCCCAGGAGTGCACAAGCTAAGTGTGGGGGAGTTGATAAGTCTCATTATTTACATACATTTCTAGCCCTAAACACATACTTTTGCGATCTATATTTACATACTTTGGGCATAATTAGGTTCCATTGTGTATAAGAGTTGGTGAGAAGAATTATGAGGTTTTGCAAGTGTTTTTACATGTTTTTATATGATTTTATTTGTGTGTACTTTTGATCCCTGCTTTGGCATGAATTTCAGGAAGTTTCAGTAGCATTTTCGCCATTCTGTCTAAGGCGCCACGGCTGATTTGGGAAGGCGCCACGGCGGATTTCCAAGGTACTCTCGGTGAAAAGCGCCGCGGCGGATGGACTAAGGCGCCACGGCGGACGGAGGTTTTCATGAAGCTCAGGATCATTAATCAAAACGACGCCGTACAGGACAGGAGCCGCGGCGGATTGACTGAGGCGCCGCGGCGGATGACCGAAATTTCCAGATTTAAAAGCTGAAGTCGCGCGCTTCAACGGGGGAGCAGATTTTCAGTTACCCATTCTCCCTCCAACGCGAATTTCTTGCTCTCTCCGCCCTCTCTCATTTCTCTCTTCCATTTTCGTCCAATTCCATCAATTTCCACCGATCAACCATGGATCTTTCATCAATTCTTGTTGTTTCTACCCTAATCCAGAGTATGAGTAGCTGAATTTCCAAGTTCTTCTAGCAATGAAGCTGACCTGAGTTCATGGAGCTAAACAGGGAGTCATTTCAGATCTATTTTCTACCTTCTATTCTAAGAGTCATTTGTTTCAGTTGAACAATTGTGATTAGAATGAAGATTGAGTGATTAGATTTATGTTTCTTGGAATTTAGATCTGATTGAACATTCAGATGTGAGTTGTGTCCTTTAGTTCAGTTGAATAGAGGATTCTCTGTTGATTTGTAAATCCAATTCGTTTTACTTGGACTGTTGTTCTGTAAATCTGAATTTTGGTTGAATATATTGATGATTCACAGTTGTGGTCATTCTTAGAGAATTGCAACTTGCTTCTCAAGTGTTCTTGCCAATTGATTTTCCTTCTCATAGATCAAAATAATGAATCTAGTAAGATAGTTGTTTCTGATCTATGTTAAGAGAGATTTGAGCAGTAGCTGAATCTATCCATTTAATTGACACTAAGAGACTCCAAATTATAAGATTGAACAAGGAAGGTTGGATAAATTGCTAGGGGAACTACTATCTCTCATCTGAATCTCATTTGCAATTTACCTTTCATTAGATTTGTTTCTTGTTTTGATTTCTCTTTTTCTGAACTAAAGCTCTCATCTTGGTAATTTGATAATTAATAGTGAATTGTTAAGAATTGAAATACAACTTAAGGCTCCTTGTGAAGAATGACCTAGGTAGTGCCTCACTTGCTGCATTTTCCCTAGTAAAACTTTGATTACCTAGCGACAAGGTCTATCAAGGATGGTAGTCTAAGGTTGTACATAGACTACCGGGAGCTCAATAGGTAACGGTAAAGAATAAGTATTCCTACTGCGGATCAATGATCTGCTAGACCAGCTGGTTAGAGCTACGATATTCTTAAAGATCAATTTACGGTCAAGATACCACCACTTGAGGATAAAGGTTGAGGACATTTTGAAGATTGCTTTTAGGACCTGTTATAGACAAAATGAGTTCTTAGCGGTGCCGTTGGTTAACAAATGCGCCTGCTACTTTCATGGATTATATGAACCAGATTTTTGACCGTACTTAGATAAGGTTGTCATAGTCTTTATCGATGATATCCTTATGTACTCTAAATCTCAAGAGGAATATGAATAGCAATTAAGGACTGTTCTGAGTACACTAGAGGAGAAATAGCTCTATGCCAAGTTGAGTAAATGTGAGTTCTAGCTAGATGAAGCTAGATTCTAGGCCATATAGTTAAGTAAGAAGGTGTGGCTATGAGTCCCAGTAAAGTTGAGATAGTACTCAACTGGGAACAGCCCAAGATGGTAACAAAGATAAGAAGTTTTTTAGAGTTGGCAGGTTACTATAGCAAATTTATATAGGACTTTTCAGGGTTTGCCCAACCGCTAACCAAGCTTATCAGGAAGAATCAACAGTTTGTGTGGGACAATAAGTGTGAGGTGAGCTTTCAAGAGCTGAAGCAAAGGCTAACCTCTACTCTAGTACTAGTGATCCCTAATTTGATACTATCGCATGTAGTGTGTATAGATGTGAGTAAATAGAGATTGGTATATATACTGGTGTAGCAAGACAGAGTTGTCACCTATGCCTCATGACAGCATAAGTCTCATAAGGAGAATTACCCCACACATGACCTGAAGCTAGCAGCGATTATTTATGCCTTAAAGGTATGGAGGCATTAATTGTACGGGGCAACCATAGAACTATTATGCGATTATAAGAGTCTCAAGTACCTGCAAGATCAGAAAGAATTGAATATGAGGTAAAGAAGAAGGATAGAGCTAGTCAAGGACCATGACTACCAGATCAAGTACCATCCAGGAAAGGCCGAGGTAGTGGTTGATGCCTTGAGCAGGAAGGTAGTGTATGTGGCAACCCTGATGATTAAAGAGGGTGAATCATTAAAAGGTATTAGGGATTGGGGTCCTATCTATCAGATACAGTTGACATCTGATAAAGCAGAAGAAGCAAGAACGGAGGTCTTGTTGACCGATCGGATTAAGAGAGCTTAAAGAAGGGATGAGTTAGCAAGGACCCTTCGAGCTAAGGTATTAGACCATGAGACAAGAAATTTTTAAATCTCAACTGAGGCAATATTAAAGTATAGAGGAAGAACATAGGTCCCTCTAATAAATGGTCTTAGGAAGCAAATTCTTGATAAGGCATATAAAAGCAAGTACATGATTCATCCGGGAATGACTGAGATGTACCAAGACCTTTAAGCAAAGGTTTTGATGGCTCAATATAAAACAAGATTCGCACAATATGCGACAAGATGCCTTGCATGCTAGAGAATAAGAATAGAACACCAGAAATTGTTAGGATTTCTGCAACCCCAGATCTCCTAGAGTGGAAATGGGATAACATTTCTATGGATTTTATTGTAGGATTACCTTGTCCGTCATCAGATTACAATGTGATATGGGTTATGGCTGATCAATTAACAAAATTAGCCCATTTCCTAGCAATTAAAGTTAAAACAGTTGCCAAAGAAATTAGCGAGGTTATACGATAAGGAGCTTATTAGACTTCATGGGGTACCAAAAGACATCATACCAGATAGAGACCCAAGGTTTACGTCCAGATTCTGGAAAAAGATACAAGAAGCCATAAGAACCCAGTTATCTGTATGGCTGATTACCACAACCAGATGGGTAAACAAATGATCCAAACCCTAGAAGACATATTGAGGGCATATGTTTTGGATTTTTAAAGGAAACTAGAATGAGTACCTGTGATTGGCGGAGTTTGCTCACAGTGGTAGCTATCATTCCAGACTTCAAATGGTCCCGTTCAAAGCTCTGCATAGGAGAAAGTGTAGATCCCTGATTTGCTGGATGAAACTTGGAGAGAGGAAAGTTTGAGGTCTAGACGTAATCAACTAAGCCTTCGAGCAAATACAACTAGTTAAGCAAAAGTTGCTTACGGCTCAGAGCGGACAAAAAGGTTACGCCAATAATAGGCAGAAACCATTAGAGTGAAAAAGTTGATGCCAAGATACGTAGGACTGCTTGAGATTTTAGAGCTATAAGTCTTGATGAGGATATATTCAGGCATGCTAAATAGAAAAAGAAAACGAAAAAGAAAGGGACATTCTCCTTGGATAACCTCTTAGTAATAGTCAAACTAGAGGTTTAGCCCTAAAATTTCAAGGATGAAATTTTTAAAAAAGGGGAAGAATTGTCACATCTCAATTTTGAGGCCTAGGAGCCTTGAAGTAGTCTAAAGAAGGCAGGCTACTAAGCCCTTTTTGAGTAAAAGTCCTGAAGATGGGAAAGGAAGTTAAAATTGTTTCAGGGACTAAACCGCAAAGTGAAAGTTTTTAGGGGCTGGAGTGTAATCAAAATTAGAGGCTTCAGTAAAGTCTCAAGGGCCTAGAAAAGAGAAAAGAAACTAGAAACAGGCCGAGGGTTAAGTTAGAAACCTCAAAGAGATGGTTGTATGAAGTTAAGTCCAAGCAGGGATTAAACTGTAAATTTAGAAAATTACGGCCAACAAGAGTAAAAATGGAAGAGTATACAGAGAATTCCAAGAAAATCTTAAAAAACAGGACATAATATTCTTAGACTCTTTTGTGAAGAGAAATGATAAAAATACCCCTGAGGTAGCTTAAATGGAATTTATGAGGTTATAGCTGGTAAAAAGTATGCTGTTTGAGGTAATTATTTAAAATAGCAAGAGACCTCAAAAATGTAGACAAAAATGAGATTAAATGGTTGAAAGGTTGTACTAATTTATAAAATTAGTCCCACAACCAAAAGGCCAGTTGAATGGCTTTAATAAATTAAAAAGCCGATTATGCTAATAAAAGAGCATTTTAGTAAATGAATTTTATGTAAGGCTTAAAGGAAGTGTTATGGCCTGAGAAAATTTATAGATATTCTCTAGAATAGAAAGAAATTTATAGAGTAGATAGAAGAATTTTCTGAGCTCTAGAAGGCCGTCAAGAAAGCCGGAGAAACGTGGGCCAAGTAAATTAGGAGGAAACTTAAGGATTAAATTTTAATTCAATGGCTAGGATTCAATCTCCCTTCTCCTCCACCAAATTTGTAACACTTGGCACCTTCTAGAAGAATGATGTAAGGATGATGCAAGAAGATGATGTAATGATGATGCAAAAATGCACTTAAAGTTTCAAAATTGCCCTTACTCTTTCTATTAGCCACTTAGGGCATTTTAGTCCATTCAAGCTAGATTTTCTGCTATAAATAGACACTCCCTACCCTTTTATTTCAGCCAACATGAGTTTAAGAGGGGAAGCTCTTGTAAAATGTTTTCTTGAAGATGAATCAAGAGGAAACCATCTACCTAAGCTTGGATACAAGGTTAGTTTTATGTTCTACCTTGTATTTTTCTTTGTATTCTTGAGTTTGATGGTTGAAAAATGTGGAATCCCCTAAGGGGAGGTGCTGTCTGAATTTATACTAGTTTAAGGGAGGATGATTTTAATGTTAAACTTGGTTAGAACACATAGATTGGAGGTTGTTTCAAGTGGATCTATGTTGAAATTAGAAGAATTGTATGATATGGTTATTGGGTATAGTGTCCGGCCAAACCTAGTTATGCACCCTAGGATGTGATTTTATTGATTCTAAGGCTTCCAATGGGTTGTGTAGGGTAAGCCTAAAGAATAGGAATTGGAAGCACTGGAATTAAAGTTGGAATTTTTGGATTTCAAACCCCCCTATTCGGCTAAAAATGTTTCTTCAGGAAGGAGTTTTCTTTTTATTGATTTAAGCTCATATTTGGATTCCTTGTGCAAAATTGTGTAGGATTAATCTAAGAGAACAATTTTAATAAAGCTAGAACATTAATCCAAAATTAAGAGAAAAGTGTTAAGTTCAAGAAGGTTAGTCTTGAACTTTATTTAATCTCATGGTCCTAATAGATTGTATGATCAATGTGACTATATTTAGAACCTTAGAACATCCAAGAGGATGTTTGGAAATATTGATCGAATGCCCATATGGTTGGAAAGTCAAGGGAGTCAAAGGAAAAGTAGGAGGAAAGCTTGAAGTCCAAGTTAGTGAACTTACCTATTATCATTGCTTGATGTTGTATGCTTGTGTGTTGCTATTTACATCTTATTTGAATATTATTGTGACATGTTTTAGCTGCTATAATTGCCATCCATGATGAGTAGATTATGTCTCCATGGCCATAGATTAAGAAGTTAGCTTTAAGCGTGCTGGTATGTCACTAATTAACAAGAGAATAAACAAGTTGCGTGTAGTGCATTAGCATCCATCTAGCATGATTAGTACGGTATTGTTTTCTATTGAGATTCTCCCAAATCTTATCCCCTCCCTAAGCAACCATTTAGGTCAATCAATGATGGGAAATAATGGCATGAGAAGCAAGGAGAAGAAAGTGGAGAATTATTGATGTCAATGAGTGAGTTTATGTTCAATGTATAATTCTCTTATGTTGTAAATTATGTTTATGAATGCCTTGATGCAATTTATGTTCATAAAATGCTTATGGCATGTATGAAAATGTATGAGCATGAATGGGAAAGAGTAAACCCAGGTTATGTATGCCAAAGAAATAAAAAGAATTAAAGCAAGTAAAGGTGAAAGAATAAAACATAGGTCCTAGGGCAGTTAGTTTCAAGCTTTAGTTTGACCTACCAAATGAATGAGTTAAGCCATAAAACTTGGCAGACTTATAATACGCATCTTAAGCTTTAAAATGAGAGGTAGATCACCTTAATTGGATGTGTACACAAGGAGATACAAATTTCCAAAATTAAAGCACAAAATCTGGAAGTTTCAGATTTTACCAAATAAACAGTAATTTTTATCCAATAAACTATATGAATTGAGCATGGATAAGTCCAATTGGATATTTTTTCATTAAATAGCATTGAAGGAGCTTTCCATAGAATTTTGGAATACCTTCATACAATTTTTCTAGAATTAATTATAATTTTTCAAAATTAGATCTGTAATCTAAAAAAATGAGCAGTAAACAATATTTTCTGTAAATCAGCATCCACTTACATTTTTATGAGCTTAAGGCTATCCAAAGTGGTTCGAAATGGCTCTGAAAGGACTTTAAGGTATTATATAGATAAGGTGTGATACTCATGATCTTGCCTTTCATTGCCCATTTTTACCTTTTTCAAGTAAGAAT
The DNA here is from genome assembly GCF_004799145.2 of Neltuma alba. Lineage (NCBI taxonomy): Eukaryota > Viridiplantae > Streptophyta > Magnoliopsida > Fabales > Fabaceae > Neltuma > Neltuma alba. Next base: position 22,645 of record NW_021635067.1, on the reverse strand, counting down.
GAGGAAATGGTAGTTCATTAATGTTTACCTCCTTACCTTCTTAGTTCAAGGTTCCGTGCTTGCTTGGTTCATATTCCTTTGCATTCCCCTTGCTGTCATGCTTGGTGGTAGACTCCTTCTATTACAATTTCACCTCCTTAGAGGTTTTAGAATTCTTGAACTTTGTAGGTGATGATGGCAGCTCATCACAAGCAATGTCCTCATCAATAGCCTCATCCTCCTCTTCATTAAACTTTACTTGATTCCCACTTTGAAGAGTGTTAACATTCAAACCCTTAGGGTTTATAACAGTGTTAGAAGGAATAGTACTGCTACTTCTAGCTTACTACTCATTTATGTTATTGGATAGCTGAGTTATATATGAATTGATGTTCTCAGCCTTTGTGTCCCAATGCTCTATCCTTTTCTCTAAGGCACTATATCTGGCATCAATTTTAAAGGAGTCTTGTTGAATCAGAAAAGCTAAAGAGTTGAATTGATTGCATTGAAGGTCCTTTCTTCTTTTATTAAGGCCATCATGTTATGCATGAGTTAATTTGTGTCTTCTTTTGATGGAATGGTCAAGGCCTACTATTGGTTTTGGAATTGGTTTGAGAATGGACCAACTCCTCCACTCTTCTAAAATCTATTTTGAGGTCTACTCTCTTCGTTCCTCTAACCAAGTCGAGGGTTTGCTTCCCATCTCTCGTTATAGGTATTAGAGTAAGGTCCTACTTCTGATTTGGACAACCCTGGAAAACTGCAGATACCTCTTCATACCGGCCTAGACAAACACTAGAAATGTGTATCACTAAGCCACAAGTTTCGCAACTAGAGGCAGTAATATCCATAGGAGTAGATGGACGATGCACGCTCATATTCTTCAACTCCACAGTGATAAGGGATAGTTGAGAGGTTACCTTGCTCTCCAAAGAATCAACTTTTGACTCCAAATTGTCTATTCTTCTATTATGAACTATAGAAGCTCCCAACTCATGTACCACTTTAGAGTCTCTTACACCATATTGCTGATGATTCAGGGCCATTTTCTTGATTAAATCCCAGGCCTCTTTGGTAGTGGAGTTTATCAAAGATCCTCCTGATACAGTATCTAACATACCCTTCTCTTGGTTCTTCAACCCATCATAAAAATATTGCACCAGTTGTTCATTCAGAATTTGAGGGTGTGAGCATCTTGAGAGTATGTCTTGGAATCTATTCCAATAGTTATAAAAAGACTCATCATAATCTTGCTTAGCCAAATAGATCTCCTTTCTTATCGATGAAGTTAGAGAAGCCGAAAAGTATTTCTCTAAGAATGCTTTCCTTAAGTTCCCCCAACTATGATATGTATCAGCCATATTCTTAGCCAAATAGATCTCCTTTCTCATCGATGAAGTTCCTTAAGTCAAACGTGCAAGGTAGATTACATATATATATTCATGAACATTCTATGCCATCCAAGTATCATCGCAATTCACTCATAAACAACATGTTAATGCATGTTGCCAAGGCATACAATGCAATCAACTAATATGTCATCTTCATCAAATAATCTCAAACATAACAAAGCACATATTCAAGTAATCATATCATGTAACAACCAAGCAAGTTGACATTATAAATTGTAAATTCCATGCTACCCCTTTTTAATGCACAATTTCAACCTCCTTGACTCCTTTGGGTTTCTCCTTGTTCTCTTGCATAATGCCTATCAATTCATGCATAAACACATCCCAAATTACCAATAATCTAAGCATAAATATTAATGTTCAACCTTGAATTCAATTAAACCTTTTTTTCCTTAATTGTTAACATAATTATTTCCTCTTTGTTTCAATCAATCTCTTGGACTATTCTTATGTAATTTTTCATGTAGAATCTAAATATCAAATCAGACTTTACAAAATCACACTCTTTCCCCTTCAATTCACTCTCGCAGGATAGGTAGGATTTATGTTCCAAAATTTCTAATTTTGATTTCAATGATTTTAAACACTTTCCCTTGGTATCTCCCTACATAAAAACATCTTTTAAACTCATTAGAATTATCAAATTATATTAAAACAATCTCTAACCCCAATTTTGCATAGTGGCTGAATAGGTTATTATAAATCTTAACTTTGATTTTCTTCCAAAATTCAATCCATACATCGACCAAACAAGCTATTCGAAGTTCTAAATTATGGTTTCTATCCTTCTCTAACCATTCTTCATCAATTCAAAAATCTGGACAACATGAACCTTAGGGATTTTGCCACTAAATTCCACTTGAAACAAACTAGAAACATAGTCAGAATAAAGCTTAAACATACTTTGATTAATCCTTGATTCTTGCTTGATGGTTTTTGCTATAAATCTACATGTTCTTGGCCACCAAAACCCAGCTCTTTCAGTAGCAAAACCTCACCCTTTAAGGTGCCAAAATAACTGAATTGGAGGCTTGTAAGCAGGTATAAATAGGCAAAGTTTTGGCCCTCTGCTACCTCCAAGTGTCACTAAAAAATCTAGAGATTTTGGGACATGTGGACACCTTAATATTTTGTAAAAATTTGGAGGTGTACAAGTGTCCCCTTGGATAATAATGTTTAAGATAAAATCATTTGATATTTTACATTATTTTATTCTATAATCATGTGCAACACTTAGGCCACAAATTACTATTCATTTTTAGCCCAAAACCAAGTCCAACGGGCTGGAGAAAGAAGGAAGAAATATCATATTGCATCTTCAAACATTTTTTCACCCGATTTCGCCGTATCAACTAAATTCCTTTCTAATTTTCAAAAATATTTTTGGACCTCCAAAAATTCATTTCTTCCCATTAAAAATGATATTTTAATATAGGAAAGTTTCCTAAAAAGTTTTGAAATTTATCTCAACCTGTAACTATTTATTTTAAATTTTCTCCAAAATTAGACTTTATAGATAAGATTTCAGTAATTAAATATTATAAAATTAATCCTTTCACCTCCAGGGCCTAGAAATGACTTTATAAATTCAAATAAATCCTTAATAATTTTCTCATATTTTTTTTTTGAATTATTGAGGCCTCTACATATTTAAAATAATTATTTTGGCCTAATTTTCTACTGTTTTTCCCAAAAAGCCTCTGTTTATGATAATTTATTTCTATGCCATTTCTACCTCTAGGGCCTCAAATAGGGTTCCAAAACCTCTAATTTGCCTTTTTACAATTTTTTGAGAATTTTCTAGAATTGTTCTTAATTTTTTTCATCCTTCCTGGACTAATAATTTCAAAAATATCAGCCCGAACAAGAGTTAGAGCCTAACTCAAAAGTCGTTCCGCCTCTAAGTCTACTTTACTACTTGACCCTCTATCTAATTTATTATTCATATTTTCAGGGTCAAGTTTGGCGGGATGTGACACAAAATACCTGAGAGAACTTCTAAAGAAATATGGGTTGGATCAGGCAAAAAGTACAAACACACCAATGAGCTCAATGATATCTCTAGATACAAACAAAAAAGGCAAGCATGTGAACTTAATAGGATATCGAGGAATGATTGAATCTATTACACCTTACTTCTAATATGACTTAGAGTTTAATTAGAACCATTTTTGATCATATTGGATGGTCTTTAGCTCAAAAACCTCATTTTAGGCGTTACTTTTGGACTTTTACTGTTAATTTGGTAAGTTTCAGATTTTTGGTCTAACTTTAAGAAATCATAACGTAATCTAGAAAAATTGAATAGAGTGGTTCAAAATTCTATAGAAAGCTCTTTGAATTCTCTTTGAAGAAAAGATAATCTTATGAACAAATTCCATTTGAGAAAGTATCAAGTTTTTGTGGAAGTCACCACTGTCATTTTGGAAAAAATCCCTTTTCTAGATTTTGAACCTTAAATTTGTAAATTCACCAAAACTCACACAATTGTCCATTTTTAATGTGCTACCTATCAAATTGAAGCTAAAGACGTGATCTTTAAGCATACCAAATTTGACAGTTAAATTTGTTCAAGAGCTTAATCAAAACATTGCTCTAAGTCGACGGCCTCCTTAGGGTTTCCACATCACAAAATTCATACTTATACATAACCAAAATATAATTGTTTCCATGATTCAACACCACATTTACCCTTGAATTTGCAACTTCTCTTTGAATGATTCAGGCCTTAAAATGTTGAATTATTTTGGGAGGGTGAGATTTCAATGAAATCCTAGTAGCAAGAATAATCAACCATAACATCACATGCATAAATTACAAGCATTCCAATCTTTTACTATTAATAGGGAACTACTTAACCTCATATATATAGCACTCTAACATGCAATAGTCAAGACACTTAAAGCAAGGAGTATAGCTACACAATCATCATCATTATTATCATTTAGGTCAATCACATAATAGCACATGAAATTGTATAACAATCAATGCAATAATTAATATTAAGCTTAATTAAATCTTACTACCTTGTTCTAATAGCTCTTTGGTTCTTTGATCTTCTTTCTTTCCTCCACAAATATGAAACCCTAACATCACAATCCATAAAAAGGGCAGCAAGATTACCAGCCAAACCGTATAAAAATCAATAACAAAACTCAAGTAACCATTTAACCCTTAAAGCTTTAATCTTTGTTCTTTAACTTTTGAGTTTTGTTTCATTAAACCGTAAAAATTCTTTCTTGGTTCATTCCTATATGATTTCTCATGTAGATCCCAAATATGTACTTGGATTTCAAAAAAGAAATCTCCTTCTTTAAGATCCAAACTGACCTAACACTTAGGGTTCATTGTCTAAAAATTACACTTTAATTTTAATGCTTCCAGCATGTCCTTTAGGCTTATCCTAAACCAATTTTCTTTTTAAACATCATGGAAGCATCAAAAATTTGAAAATCTCATCCTAGGGTAGAGTTCTTGAAGTGGCCGAATCATACCCCTTAAAGTTCAACCATGAAATCTTTTCAAAAACAATATCAAACCACTTGAAACCACCTTAAATCATAGTGTTCTAACTATGTTTAACAACAAAACATCCCTCCCTATCCATCAACCATTTTGGCCAGCACCATTACGGAAGATAAATAGAATTTTTCCACCACACAACTCAAGGAAACAAGGCAATGAGCAACTTAAGACAACTTACTAAGCTTGAATCTTGGTTGGAAGACCAAAGCAGCTTGCTTTTCCATGCATCCTCTTTAAGATCACTCTTGCTTTCTCCTTTCCACTCTTTGCCAAATTGGAATCTGAAAAATGGGGAGGAAGACTCTTCTCAATGCTCAAAATATCCCAATAACCAACAATCAATGCTATGCCAAGTGTCATCTCCTTAAGTAGTCTTGAATCCTTCTCTTAATCAACTTAATCCAAACGTAATTTGTCACAGTTCTCTTTATAATCCATTATACATCAATTGAAACTAATATAAGTCATTTTGTAACATTTTTAGATGAAAAATCTAAAATTCAAGGTTTTACTGTTCATCCTGTCTGTACACCATTCATCCCAAAATGGGCTAATTTTGAAAATTCATAACTAAACCTAGAAAAATCAAAACGAAGTGGTTCCAATTTTCATGTGAAACTTGCCAATTGTTATATGGAGAAAAAATAATCAATAGGTCCAATTCCATCCAGAATAATTCCAGAAAATTCATCAAAATGTACTGTTTATTTGATAAATTTTTGAATTTCCAGTGTTTTTGCCCAACTTTGGAATGGCATAACTCTTAGCATACAACTCAAAATTTAATGAATTACCACTTATTTTAAAGATAAAGACGAGATCTATTTACCTGTAAAATTTCATATCCAAACTCTAACAATTGCTCATTATTTTGTGTGCCATAAGTTTGGCACTTTTTAGGTAGTTTCTATCCCCTAATTACTATTTTCTTGATTTATTTTCCCGTTTTCCTTCAACCACATTCCTTTCACAATGCCTCAAGCATAATTCCAACATTGGAACATAGGATAACAATATAATTTACATCAAAATGTCATCCATAACTTATTACAAAATCCATGTAAGGTTCATTATACATTGCAAAAGTTTCTAACATAACATAATATTCATAAAGCCATTTCATGCCATGGCCAATTCCTTTCCTTGATCCATGCTTGGTCCACTTCCTAATTAGGGCATAAAATAACATAGGAGGAATACGATTTCAAAAATATCTTAGTAGCATATGAATTATAATTGTCATGTAAATCAATGCAAGTTTAATTGTGAAATGTCATGCAATCCAAACCATTCCTAACTCATAGGAATTCATACCAAATATCATGCAAGGAGAGGAACATCATATTATCCATATTGACATATAACAAAGCATTTGACCAAAGCATAACCAATGTCAATCAAACAATCAAAGTCACCACGAAGTTCCTCCAATCCAAGCAACAACAAATCACAACAAACAAGCAAGATAAACAATCAAATTATAATTCAAAGCTACCTTTGCAAAGCTTGTCCACTTAATTCCTCCAAGGAGCGATGCTTCTCCTTAATTCTTCCTCTCAATGCCTAATAAACCAAGCATAATCATAGGCCATATTAATCACAAAACAACTTAATTCCAATACTTAAACATTAAGTCGACAATTTCCCCCCCTTTTTTTTTTGATTTTTAACAAATTGATTCCTTCTTTAAAATTAATCATCTCATGACCTAATCATACACAATTTTTCATGAGGAATCTAATGGTGTAATCAGATTTTTGAAGATCACACTTCTTTCCCATGAACCTGGTTTGGCCGAATAGGGGTCCTTAGTTTTCCAAAAGTTTCATTTTTGATTCCAATGATTTTAAACACTTTCCAACAACATATCCCTACACAAAAACATGTTTTAAAGCCATTGGAATCATCAAATCAAGCAAAATCAATCAGATCCTACATGAACAGTGATGGACAAAAATTCTCCCCTTAAACCTTAACTTTGATTTCATCCAAAAATCAATCCATACATGCCTTAATCTTGCTTATTCCACTTAATTATTAAGGTTTCTATCCTTTCCTAAGCATCACACATCTCAACTGAAATTTTCATAATTTTCCAGCATTTTCCCAAGCAAAAATCCTTGTTTAATCAATGTAAAACTTAGGGATATTGTTGCTTGGACATACCTTAGTGTTTCCTTGAAGTAAGTTGGATGATTTCTTGCCTTAAACTCCTTAAGAATTTCGTGCAACAGGGCTGGATGAACAGTGACAGTGTTTCCGCTTATTTTTCCCAATTTTCCAACATTTTCTTTGTGTTTTCAAGGGATATTTATAGACCAAAAATTCTACCACTTCCCCCCTAGTTAGCACGCCCAAATGACAGATAAGGAGGTGTGTTGGCAGCCATCAAGTGTAGGAATTGATCAGATTTGAACATGTGGCCATAAACTAGATTTTTCCAGACAAATATCTCTTAATTTTTGTATTTTTCTTTAATTAATTGAAGCCTCCAGATTTTACACAAAATTGGGCCCTTATGGGGCTCAATGTGGGCCCCACAAATGGTTTGGACTGGTCCAAAAAGATGGCCTACCAACCAAATCACTATCTCAAATCAATTAGAAACTTTACCGATTACTATTTAGTGGTAACATTCCATAATTTTTTCAGACTTTCAAAAATTCATTTCTCTCTATGATAATTGACCTTTTAATATGAGAATTTGATCTGAAAATTTTAGAATTTTTCACCACCTCTAGGTATTTATTTTGAATTTTCTCCGATTAGGCCCTAAAATTAATTCTTGAGTTTCTAAGGCCTAAAACCAATTTTGTAAATTCAAATAAATATCTAGATGAATTTTTCATCAATCTCCCAAATTTATTGAGGCCTCTAACTCATTAAAATAATTATTTTCCTTCATTTGCCCAATAATTTCCTGAAAAACCTTTGTTTACGGGAAATTCCATAATAATTCATTTTCACTGAAATTCTACCTTTCAGGCTGCAACTGAGTTTCCAAAACCTCTACTCTACACTTTTCCCATTTTTTAGAGAATTTCTAGAATTTTTCTCAAATTTTCCCGTTTTGTCCTTCCTAGATCAATAATTACAAAAATACTAACTCGGACCTTTTTGGGGTTCCATATCAAAAGTTGTTTCACCTCCCCATCTAGTTCCTACATTGATCCTCATCTCAATTTTTGATCCTTTATTTCCAGATGAAAATTTTTGGGATGTGACATAATTAATTTCCCAAAAGTCAAGATCCTCTCCAACTAAGGCTTGACACTTGGCAACTTTAATTACTATCCATTAGGGGCTTGATGAGTGGAAAATTATGGGCCAAGTAAAGTGCAAGACTCTAGTTTTCACTTTATTGGTGCACTTTTACTACGGGTGTAATTTCTTTTCTATAATTACGGTACTTTGGCATCTGTAATTATTTTTTGTCAAATCCATAAATTATTCTCCTCATTTTTTCTTTCCAAAATGTCCTCTTTATCTCAATCTCAAATTCCCATTAATTAAATAAAAAGAAAACCGTTTTTCCCTTTTTATTGAGACTTTCCTACTTATCATGAGAATTATGAAATATCCTGGATATTTGAGGGACTCTTTTTAATCCCAACATCTCTCATAATTCCTTGAAGCATCATAGGAATTTTCTTGGAATTTTCCTTACCTTAAAAAAATTTATTTGGAATTTTCCAAATAAAAGGCTTCAATAAATCACCCTTAAATTCCTTTGTAATTTCTCTAAGGGTAATTTGGTTATAAAATCAATTATTCTTCATCATATAATTCTCAAGGAATATTATCCTTAATTTTTCCCAATCTTTTGAGACATGGAAATATTTTTCCATAATTAATTGTTGACCAATTTTTCTTAATTAGTCAAACTTTCATAATTAACTTGGAAAATCACCATTAAATATTTCCATCACTATTATTCTATTTCTTCTTATCATTTTTTGGCCCTTAATTGTTTAGGAATATCCTTATTTCTAATTAACATATTACTAGATGTGACATTTCTCCCCCCTAAATAACTTTTGTTCTTGAAATTTAAAGCTTACCTTAATAGAAACGCTTAGAACATTGATTGAGCTCAAATTATTCTTATGTTTTGATTACATCATCCATGGTTTTGTTGCATTTTCTGGCTCTTTTGGCTATAATTGAGCTTATTTTAGATTAAGAGTCCATGCATTAAGTTAGTATCTTTTTTAGGGTAAAATCATCATAATTAGTTATTAATTGTATTCAATTAATTTCTAGGACAATTGATGCCTTAAATTGTTAATTTTCAGTGTAGGACACTTGAGATTGGAGCCAAGGTTGAAGACTCAAGGCACACAGAGCAAAAGAGGAGCCTCTGCCATGGTTTGCCGCGGCGAACTCCTCATATCAGCATTTTCAGACCCGACCATTTTGAGAAAAATTGACCTGCCCACTTCCATGAACCGACCCAGACACGTCATATTCGGGTTAGAAACCCTATTTTCGGGAGGAATGAGGTCAGACACTGACATCGAGCCATCATCCACGTTTTTCTCTTCATCTTTTCTCATCTCTCCCACCAGAACCCTAATCCCTCACCTTCCACTGTCATTTTCATCCATGGGCAACACTGAGTCAATTCCAATGGAGATGTTTCTGTACACCATGAGTGGCTAGGCTTCCTCCAGCTCTTGAAGATGGATGATTGGCATAAGTTCTAAGAGCTTAAAAAGGGGAGTTTCAGTTTCATCTTAGTTTTAGCTATGTATTTATGAATTCCTAGGTCTAGGATTTGTAAATTCTTAGTGAAAGACTTTGATTGATCTGTAATCATTAGTTGATGATTCACATTTGTAGCTGGATTGGTTAATGTTGGATTTCATGCTTCAATATATGTAGTTACATATATGTTCTTTGTAGCTTTCTTGATTCTCTTCATCTTGCATGGTCATGTTTTGATGATGAGTTGATTTTCTGTTGCATTGAACCATTTGCATTAATCATTCTTAATTACGCATTAGGGAAGCTTAACAATGTTTTCATTAATGTAAGCATTGGACTCAATGAGTTATTGAGGTTGTTATCAAGAAAACCTAATGAATTTATAAAACTCCCACATCTTAAGAGAACTATGATTGCCAAGAATCCATTTTCAAGAGGTTTTACCAATTGATTCAGCACTTAATTTCCATCCATTTCTTCTTAATCTCCCAAAAATCCAAAGATACATTTACATTCTATTGCATTTTATCTTAATTGCAAGTCTCTATGAAAACCCCCAACCTTTTCTAGCTCAATTTGCATTACCGTGGCATTTAGTTAATCTAGGATCATAATTTCGGCTCCACAAGTGAAACGACCTGAGGTTGTGCCTATAGTACAATCCTTGGATTAATTTTGAAATTGGCCCCAAGGTGTAAGTAAGACAAGTCAAGGCAATTTTCAAACACTTTCCCTTTATTTCAGTCTCCGTCTCCCATATAGCTTCCTCTGGTGAAAGAGCCTCCCATACTATTTTGACTAGTAGAATCTGCTTGTTCCTTAGTTGTTTGACCTTTCAATCAATGATTCGCTCTAGTTTGACCTTAAAAGGAAAGTTGTCTCAGAGCATAATGTCATCATGACTTATGACTTGTGTCGGGTCTGGGCAGTATTTCTTTAATTGGGAGACATGGAAGACATCATGAATTTGACTTAAATTCGGGGGAAGAGTCAACTTGTAAGCTACTAGTCTAGCCTTGGACAAAATTTGAAATAGTCCCACGTACTTCAGACTTAACTTCTTAGTCTTTAGGGATCGATCGTCTCCCGTCATTAGCAACGCTTTGAGGAAAACATGATCCCTAATCTCAACTCTAACAGTCTCCTTCTAGTATCTACATAGCTCTTCTGTCTACTTTGAACTGTTAGGAGTCTTTGCTAAATAGCTTTAATCTGCTAGGAAGTCCCCTATATCAGGACCATAAATACTTATTTCACTAAGCTCTATCCTGCACAAGGGAGATCTACACTTCCTCTCATAGAGTGCTTCGTATGGTGCCATTTGGATACTTGAATAGAAACTGTGGTTGTAAGCGAAATTGACTAATACTAAGTACGTATTCTAATTACTGTTGAAATCAAGCATATAAGCTGATACTAATAGGCTCAATCCGTTCTTTCCGTCTGTCCATCTATTTGTGGATAGTAGGATGTACTGAATCTGAGAGTAGTATCCATTTCTTTCTGTAAGAACCTCTAAAACTCTGAAATAAATCTCAAGTCTCGATCTGAAACAATACTGCTCGGGATACTAAATAACTTAACAATTTTCTTAACTTTATCTTCAATTTCTGCTGGACTTAGCGCATTCTTGCCAAAAATGGCTAACATTTCTGGCTTTTGCACTCTCTTACCTTACTTCCCAGCAGCTACCTATCATCGGGCTACTCTTGCTTGAGTACGCTTAACTGAACAGTACTGATGGGAATCTGAGGCACTGATATTGATAGGTTCAACTCTGGTACTTTGCTGTCATAGACCTTCTTGTTCTATCTTTGGTCGGTTTTTTTCATTACATTCTTGACTCAAGCCTCATCTTAAGAACTTGTTCATCAATACTCAATCTATCTTTGTATCACAAGGGTTCTTCCTGTATTTGGAGCTAGCTTGAAACCTCTTGTTCAGGTCTTATGTGTTAGAATTACGGTTTTGATGATAATAAATTAAGGAATCTGCGTTGATCGATCACTTGATCGATCAAGGGATTATCGATAACTTGATAGATAATATTTCTGTACAAACAAGTAAGTAAGCAGAAACATTGATCGATAACTTGATAGATAATGTGTTGATCGATCATTGTTAATTTAGTTATATATAAAAGTCTGTAGAAAATTATCGATCAATTGATTGATAATCAAATGATCAAATAACTATCAAATATTGGGACGCAAGTCTAGTAACCATTTATCGATCACATGATCGATAAATAGATCATCAATGAGGAGACAGATAAATGGTAAAGTGCTCTACTCACTTTGTATTTTGTCTTAATCACTATTTATCGATCACTTTATCGATCAGTGCTTTTTTGATAACGTGATCGAACATTGCTTTATAACCCACTCAATATGTAGGTTGTTATCCTTGAGGCTTATCGATCACTTGATCAGTCAGTGAACTATCGATCAAATGATCAATTATCGGTATCTTGTCCTTAAATTATGGTTTTTCAATCACCTGATTGATAATCCAATTATCGATAATATGATTGATCACCCGTTTACGCGTATGCTCTGTTTTTCACATAACGTGATTGATAAAATCAGTTCCTTGTCTTTACAGGACTAAGTCTCTTTGTTCTATTTTATTGATCACTTAATCAATCATTCCTTAATCGATCATTTATTCAATAATTTATATAGTCTGTGTTTTAACTGAATATACTTTTCTTTATCGTTTATCGATAAGTTTATCCATCATCTATTTATCAATAAAGTGTTCAATCATTATTCCTTGAAAATCTATTTCCATATCACTCTGTTTATCGATAGCCTAATCGATTAACAAGTGTTCAATCACTTGTTTGATCATGGACTGATTTCAGTAAAACTTCAATCAGTTGCGATGATTCTCAAAATATGTTGTCTATTTCATTCAAGCTTTTCTCAGCCTTCATGTTTGTTTTAATTCTCTATTTAAAGAATTTCATAATCAAAAGAGACCTTGAGCTTCCTTTTCTCTGCATACCTTTATGAAGTCACCATTTCCTTTTATCAATCACCTTATCAATAAATCAATTATCCATCACTTGATCAATAAACATAGTTACCTGTGTAAAAAGTTCTCACTCTGAATAATTGATAACCTGATCGATCAACCAGTCATTGATCATTCTTTCGATCAAGGATGTCCAGTTATTGTTCAAAACATTTAGCAACTGATTGATTCTACTTTTAAGCTATGAATATTCATCTAATCAGTTGTTTGGTCTGATCTAAGTCTTACTCTGCAAAGAGAAACTTATTGGATTAAAGTACTATTGCAGATTACGAAGAAGAAATCAACGGTTCTTTAACGGTTGCTTAGTAGCCTGTAACCTACCATGTCAGAAGCATTAATGGCGAGAACCATTGCAACTGGGAAAACACGCAACCGAACTCTCAATGGCTAGAAGCTCTTCTGTCTAATGGTTATTAAACTACCTTAATTATAAAAGGGGTGAAGAAGCATTAAATGAACAGATTAAATACGCGAGCTACCATCTGCTAATTATTTACTATTACATTCAATGCTTTGTTCTAGTATATACTGAGTTTCAGTGTTTCTCATTTAATTACTTTGAGAGAGAGTCTATATCTATCATCGTAAATCACGTTCTATATGGAACTCAAGAGTGTGGATTTTTGAGAGGGATTGTAACCTTACGAGTAGTAAGGGAAAGTGATTGAGCGAATCAATTGCCGTACTGCGGCACCAAGAACCCAATTAATCTTGGAACAAAGTGGAATACTTAGAGGTGTTCTGAGGACTAGATGTAGTTCAAGTGGTTGAGACCGAACCAGTATAAATTTTGTGTCCTCTTTCTTTGGTGAAATCTCTCTAACTCACACTCTCTGTTTTTGTTAGCTTATTGTTTTAAATTCGTAAGACTTTTATAACTCACCCAATTCACCCCCCCTTTGGGTGAGACTGCCACTAACATTTGGTATTAGAGTAGGTCTCTTCTGTAAAGACTTAACAGTTCGAAGAGAGATCCCATGGCAGGATTCAGAGATAGTGGGTTGCTCGAAGGGTGTTCAACATCAAAACCACCTGGCTTTAACGGAGAAAACTACACATTCTGGAAGATAAGGATGAAAATCTTCATCAAAGCTACAGAGTATGGATTATGGGATGTGATCGAGCATGGCAACTACATTCTGATAAAAACCATAGACAGACAACAAGTACGTAAGAGTCCAAGCAAATTCGATGAAGAAGACAAAAAGTTGGTGACACTAAATGATCAAGCCATCAACATACTTACCTGTGCGCTGAGTGTAACACCTTACGTTTACGACCTTATGTTGTGCCAAGTTAAGACATTCGGAAGCGCAATCTAAGGTTACCGGGTTGAAAAACCAGAATTTGAAAATTTCTTTTCCCGCATTACTATTCACCGTAACCTTAAACTTGGCATAACTTTGGAAAATTATAACTAATTCTAGAAAAATCGAAACGAGGTCGTTCCAAGTCTCACTCGAAGCTCTTAAGATCATCTATCAAGGAAAAATGACCTCAGATTCTTTTTTAATCAGAAACGCATTCGTTTTCAATTTCGAAAAGTACTGTTCATTTGGTCATTTTTCTATTTTCCAGGATTTTTGCCTAACTTCGGAAAAGCATAACTTCTTACACAGAGCTCCGATTGTGACGCTTTACCACTCATTTTAAAGGGAAAAATAAGATCTGTTTGCATGCCAAATTTCAGGGAAAAAGTCAACCATTTGACCAGGGTCTCCGTTGGTCAAAGTTTGGTCAAATCTAGACCATTTTTATCCCCTTTTTCACTAATTCTAACAGCATTTCGTTTTTCACTATAATCATACCATAATCATATGTAAAGCTATTCTATCATTAATATACATTCCAAAAAGGTTATCATATCATGTGTTCATGATCATAGCATGCTTACATGGCTTGAAAGAGAAAGGTTCAAAACCGTATAATACATTACATAATTCATAACTTCTTCAAGCCATGACTATTTCCTTTCCTTCTCCTTGGCAGTAGTGGCACCTAGGATATCATGTTATAGGAGGAATGAGATTTCATAGAAATCCCAGTAGCATTGAACATACAACCATCAAGTCAACATGCATAAGATGTCATGCTACATGCAGTATAATAACATTTCTAGTCTTTATGCCATGCCATAATCATTCTGTATCCATGTCATCATATCATGGAGCATATAATCATTCTGGTCAAAACTCAATCATGCAAGAGCCAAGGCATACATTGCAAGGAGTTCACATCATCTGTACATAAACATTCTCATGGCACATAAACACACATAGCAGATACACCAAATGCAGATCAACAAAATAATTGCAGTTCACGCTACCTCAATTCCACGCTTAACGTTTCCTCCTTGTTCCCTGGCTGGAGATCCTCCTAGGTTTCCAGAAGAGTTGCCTATCCACCATACAGTAAGGGTATGGTAAATTCCATATCCAGTATACCATTCTTTCTCAATATAATGCTACCCTTGTATCTTTCAATTTATAATTTCTGTATACCTTTCCTAATCCTTTGGACCTTGGTTTGACCAAGCCTTAATCCTCAATTAAAGTCTTGGAATTCTTCCTTAATCCATGATTAATCATGCTTTCTTGGTTAATCACTAACCCTTAATCCTTAATCCAATATTTAATTAAGGTCCTCAAGTCACATAGTCATAATCCTCTAAGATTAAATCACTAATCCCTTTTTGGATTAACCATTAATCATTCTCTAATCAACATGATTAACCATTAATTATTCCTTAATCAACATGATTAATCATTAATCATTCTCTAATATGATTAAGCTTTAATCAATCCTTATTTAACATGATTAATCATTAATCATTCTCTAATCAATATGATCAAGCTTTAATCATTCCTTAATCAACATGACTAATCATAATTAAACATCCTTCAATTAGCATAACTAATCACAAATTAATTAGGGTAGCTAACCTTAATCACTTACTAATCCTTAATCAAATAACATGATTAATCTTAGCTATCACTAAACTATAATTAATCAAGGTAATTAATCCTAATCTTCCTCAAATAAATAATCAACTAAAAATAATTAACACTTAGGGAGATAAACATACCTTAATTAGCGCTTAATCGGCGATTAGAGGTGTCTAAGCTTGCTGTCTCTCTTTCTCTCTCTTCTTTCTTCCTTTCTCTCTCCTAGAACTCAAGAACACAAAATTCTCTCCCAACAAAACCTCTTGGCCGAAATCTTCATGGAAGGGGGGGTATTTATAGGCCTTGATATTTCAAAATGCCGAAAATGCCCTTCGGGAAAAAGATGCGATCTCGGCCGTCCATTTTTTTCTACTTTACACATGGACAAATCTTAGGGCACACACCATAAGAAAGTGACACATGTAGGGACACCTAATCACCATGTGATTTTCATGTGGAAAATAAATATTATTTTATTGTTTTGTCTCTTATTTCCCTTTATGCCCTTGAACAATTTGGAAAATTCCAACTTTGTCCTCCCCTTCTAATTTTGGCCGAATTATTGCTCTTAATGTTGGAAAAATATGACTCATCCAATAATCAGTGCAATCCACTGATTATTTGTGTATTTCCGGTCCGATTTTCCAACAATCCTGTCCAATTTACTGTCACAAAATTTTGATTTCAACACCTCATTAAATTCCTCTCATTCCAAGGGTAATCCATGATTTTTCTCAAGTTTTATCTCCCTCTATAATTTTCTAAATTTTATTCTGTCAAAAATCACTATTCTACCGATAATAATTCGGTAATAAATATCCTTTAAGCTAACCTCTGCACATCCAAAGGTGGGAAATAATTTTATAAATTAGGATAATATGTCACATAATTTATCCATATTTTTCCTTGAATTTTTGAGGCCTCTATATATTTTAAATAATGGAAATTGGCTAATTTTCCTTAATTAACCAAAAATTCCAATAATTACAAATAATTTCCTGATAAATTATTTTTAATCTCATATTCATCTTCTAAGCCTCAAAAATTATTCTGTACCCTCCTTTCTATTTTTCATGATTTTCTGGGAATTTTCAGGAAATTTGGACATTATTTCCAATACTACCCTTTCTTAACTGATCTTTTCAGAAATGACCGTTATGTCCCTATCCTGATTTTTCCTCATAGCCTGGATCCTCTACCAGTCTACTATACTATTTGGCCTTAGTAGTCACAAATCATTCATCAACTAGAATAAAATTATCAGGGTGTGACATTTCTTCCCCCCTAAAAATAAATTTCGTCCTCGAAATTTTAACACATACCTTATGTGAAGAGCTCTGGATACTTGCTCCTCATCTCGTCCTCCTTTTCCCACGTGGCCTCTTCTTGATTTAGATCTTTCCAAATCACTTTGACCAAAGGGATTCCTTTGTTCCTCAGCTGCTTAACTTTCCGATCCACTATGCGTTCTAGTCTTACTTCAAATGTCAGATTGTTCTTTAGCTCAATCTGATCATATTCTAGCACATGTTCTGGATCCGGATTGTACTTCTTCAACTGGGAAACATGGAAGACATTGTGCAACTGACTTAAGTTCGGGGGTAAGGCCAGTCGATAGGCTATAGGTCCTACCTTTGAGAGTATTTGGAATGGTCCCACATATTTAGGCGTCAGCTTTCTCGCCTTAATAGATCGTCCTACTCCGGTAGTTGGAGATACCTTCAGGAATACATGGTCTCCAACCTCGAACTCTAACGGCTTTCTTCTACTGTCGGCATAGCTCTTCTGTCTGCTTTGAGCCGTGAGTAGCCTCTGTTTGATCTGTTTAATCTGTTCAGAGGTACGATCTACTATATCTGGACCCCAAATTTTTCTCTCTCCGAGTTCTGTCCAACAAAGCGGGGATCTGCACTTTCTTCCGTACAATGCCTCGTATGGTGCCATCTGGATACTGGAATGGTAACTGTTGTTGTATGCGAATTCTGCCAAAGGCAGATATTCATCCCAGTTCCCTTTGAAATCCAAAACGCATGCTCTTAGCATATCTTCTAGTGTCTGTATCGTTCGTTCTGTTTGTCCGTCTGTTTGCGGATGATAAGCTGTACTGAAACTCAGTACCGTGCCCATGGCTTCTTGCACTGCTTTCCAGAACCTCGACATGAATCTTGGATCCCTGACACAATGTACTCCGGAACCCCATGTAATCTTACGATCTCTTTAATGTATAACCTCTCTAACTTCTCTGGCGAATATTTAACATTAATCGCCAAGAAATGGGCCGACTTCGTCAGTCTATCAACTATGACCCATATTGCATCGTATCCTGACGACGTACGAGGTAGTCCTACTATGAAGTCCATAGAGATACTATCCCACTTCCATTCAGGAATACTAAGGGGTTGTAAAAATCCTGACGGCTTCTGGTGTTCCGTCTTCACCTTTTGGCATGTAAGGCACTTTGTCACATACTTAGTGACATCTCGTTTCATACCAGGCCACCAAAACAATGACTTGATGTCTTGATACATCTTGGTCATTCCTGGATGAATCGTATATTTGCTTTTATGTGCCTCATCTAGAATTTGCTTCTTGAGATCATCTACAGGAGGAACATACGATCTTCCTCTGAATTCTACTACTCCTTCTGTTGAGATCTCAAAGTCTTTTGTCTCATTGCTCAAGACTTTAGCTCGAAGGGTCTTTGCTAACGGATCTCCTCTTTGAGCTTCTTTGATTTGTCTTATCACATCAATAGTTGTTCTCTGCACTAATGGCTCATTAGCCACATCATCTGCTGTTAACTGCATGTGATAAATAGGACCCCAATCTCTTATATCTTCTAACAGATCACCCTCTTTGATCATGAGGGTGGCTACTTGCACCACTTTTCTACTCAAGGCATCAGCCACTACATTGGCTTTTCCCGGATGATACTTGATCTGATAGTCATAATCTTTCAACAACTCCATCCATCTCCTCTGTCTCATGTTAAGTTCTTTCTGGTCTTGCAGGTACTTGAGACTTTTGTGATCACAGAACAATTCTATAGTTGCCCCATACAAATAATGCCTCCATATCTTCAAGGCATACACTATCGCTGCAAGCTCCAGGTCATGAGTGGGGTAATTTTCTTCGTGAGGTTTTAATTGGCGCGAGGCGTAGGCAACAACTCTTCCCTGCTGCATCAGTACACATCCCCATCCCTGTTTACTAGCATCTGTGTACACTACATATGGTAGTGTTGGATCGGGGATAACTAGTACTGGGGTAGAGGTTAGCCTTCGCTTCAGCTCTTGGAAACTTGCCTCACATTTCTCGTCCCACAAGAACTGCTGGTTCTTCCTGGTTAGCTTTGTCAGTGCTTGGGCAATTCTAGAAAAGTCCTGGATAAATCTCCTATAGTAACCTGCCAGCCCTAAGAAACTTCGTATCTCTGTTACTGTCTTAGGCTGCTCCTAGTTCAGTACTGATTCAACTTTACTGGGATCCACGGCCACACCTTCATGGTTAATCACATGGCCTAGGGATTTAACTTCCTTTAACCAAAACTCACATTTACTGAGCTTAGCGTAGAGTTGTTTCTCCTTCAGTGTACTCAGCACAATTCTCAAGTGCTACTCATGCTCTTCTTGAGTTTTAGAGTACACTAGTATGTCATCAATAAAAACTACTACAAACAGATCTAAGTATGGTCTAAAAATCCGGTTCATGTAATCCATGAAAATAGCAGGTGCATTCGTCAATCCAAACGGCATCACTAAGAACTCATAGTGTCCGTACCGGGTCCTAAATGCAGTCTTCGAAACATCTCCTGTCTTTATCCTCAGCTGATGATATCCTGATCGTAGATCGATCTTGGAAAACACCGTTGCTCCTGCCAGTTGGTCTAACAGATCATCAATTCGCGGCAGAGGGTATTTATTCTTTATCGTCACCTTGTTTAGCTCTCGATAGTCAATGCATAGCCTTAGACTACCGTCTTTCTTTTTCACAAAGAGTACTGGAGCACCCCAGGGAGATACACTTGGTCTTATAAAACCCTTCTCCAACAGCTCTTCAATTTGTCTCTTTAGCTCAACCATTTCGTTGGGAGCCATTCGATATGGAGCTTTGGATATTGGTTTTCCCTGGTACAAGATCAATTGTGAACTCCACTTCTCGCTCTGGCGTAAGTCCACTGATCTCTGTTGGAAATACCTCTGGAAGTCTTTCACTATCGGTATCTCTTCGATTCCCTTCTACCTCTGCTCGAATTGAGAAGAATACAAAATATCCTTGACATCCGTGCCGTAAGCATCTACTCGCTTCGGCTTCAGTCATAAAATTTAAACTCATTCTTTTCTAGGGATTTCTTCCTTAGAGGGTAATACTAACGTTTTCTTACCCAATCTAGAAGTATGTTATTGGCAGATAACCAATTCAAACCAATTATCACCTCAATGTCACGAAAAGGCATGCATATCAAGTCAATGATAGTGCAAACAATGCTGATAACAGACCACACAATTCAGGCATGCTTTAGAAGTCACAACTTTAGGACTAGTGGGAGTAGAGAAAACAATATCATATGGCAAGGTATCAACAGTCAAACCACAATCGCCCAACACAGTCATGTGATATAAAGGAATGGCTAGCACCTGAGTCAAACATGGCATATACAAGGCAATCATTAACAGTGATCATACCTTGGATCATGTCAGGTGACTTACGGGCCTCTTCCTGTGTAAGGGCAAACACCCTGCCTTGGGTCTGCCTGTCTCGTCCCTTCTGCCCCTTGTGGAATTCCTTTGAAAAGTGTCCTGGTCTCCCACATCTATAGCACACGTTCTGGCCAAATAAACATGGCCTGTCGCCATGATTCTTGCCACACTTCTCACATTCCTTGGCCCTTCGTGTGATATCAAACCCTTCAGGTCGTCTGCTCCCCTTCTCATCTTTCTGCCAAAGCCAGGCCTCTTCCTCTTCTTATTAACATAAGAGGTTCCTTCTGGATTCGGCCTCGATGGGGGTCTCTCAGCTTTCAAAGCAATTGGCATCATTCCTCGATGATTCTGACTTGCTTCAGTAATGCGGCAGACTTCTACTGCCTTGTTTAAAACTCTCGATATCTGAGGCGCCACGACCTCTCTTAGTGTCGGCTTTAATCCTCTGACCAGCTTCTCCGTATTCCACGTTCATTGAGACGTTTTAGATAAGCAGAATAACGGGACAGCCGAATGTGCTTGGCTAAGTAGTCATCAAAAGTTTCATTATTCCCCTGCTGCAACACTAGGAATTCAGCTTCCATTTTATCCTGTGCTGATCGGGGGAAAGTACTTCTGATGATAGATCTTTCTTTGAACACCTCCCATGTTATTGGGTGTTGTGTGGCTTGCAGTACCAACTCAGTGTTGTTCCACCACTGATCTGCTTCTTTCTAGCTTATAAATTGCCATCTGAGCTTTAATCTCAGATGAGAATCCCATTACCCGAAAGATCTTCTCCAGTCGGGTAATCCAATCTTCAGCTACTTGTGGTTCCAATGAACCCTTGAACTCTGGTGGATTATGCTTGCAAAATTTCGTAATCCACTGCTGAATATCTTCTTGATTTTCAGCCACTCCTGCTTGCTCTTCAGGTGCTTGCTGTTGGACTTGTGGGGTTGCTTCAGCTTGCACTTGCTCAGGTTGTCGTAACTGAGCAATCGCTGCTGCTACTGCTGCTGCTATTAACAGCGTCTCTCTCTTCTTGCTGCCGTAACTGTGCCTCTTGTAGTTGCTGTACGACTCGTTGTTGCTCATCCAGCCTATTCATTACTTGCTGGATAGGATCTCTATGTGGTTCCTCAGGAGTGTTTCTTGCCCTCTCCGTGTTCTCACCATTTTCGCTTGTTCTTTAGTTAACTATGAGGAGAAGAATAAAAGAACTCTTTAATCATTTATCATAAAACATACCCTTCTTATTTAATAACAAACATTTGTACAGCAACACAAGGGTTACACAGAGTTTTTAGCAGTTAGCCTAACTTATATACAGTCCAACTATTTACACTATATACATCATCAGTCTAGCATTAACCATGACCAGCTCATGGAAAAGTAGCCCATACAAAAGTCTCTATGGCGTCGACATCTCCAGGAAAGTGCATCTGGTTAGGCGATTACATATCTCATTGATTCCTTCATTCCATTTCCATGTCTTGGGGATTACATGGAACAGGGCTAGGATCCAATCTTCATTTCCCAAGGTATGATCCTCTCTAGTCACCCAATAATAAAGGCTCTTAATGTCCTCTAAGAACCTTAAGTATACATCAGCTTCTGGTGCTCGTACGGCTTAATGAAACGGCTTCTAAACTGGAATTCTTGAACTAGCTGAGGGAGGCATTGGAATTCTTTCTTAATTTCAGGTATAGGGATCTTACTCGGACCTGCTCATCCTTAGTAGGATCTTAACAATGGAGCTATATCGTTAGAGGCAACAGTGGCAATGTCTTTCTCTAGAGCCTTCCCCTTGATTGAAAACGAAGTAATCTACCTGAGTAGCTGGGGATTTGGTGCTAAGCTCTCCACCTCTCAATATCCTCGTACCACATGTCTCATCATACCACATGGATATGCTCACACCGGGCATGACCTTGTAATGGTCTCTCCGGATTTTCACTTCCATACAAACAGCCATTACCTGAGCTTTCTGTAATCCTAATGACCAAATGAACTCCATTAATAAGCACTATCACATGCTTTCCTTAAAATGCAGAGCATACAAAATATCAAAAATGTTTTGTCTGCCAGAACCATGTGCTCTGATACCATAATGTAACACCTACGTTTACGACCTTATGTGTGCCAAGTTAAGACATCGGAAGCGCAATCTAGGTTACCGGTTGAAAAACCGAATTTGAAAATTTCTTTTCCCGCATTACTATTCACCGTAACCTTAAACTTGGCATAAACTTAGAAAATTATAACTAATTCTAGAAAAATCGAAACGAGGTCGTTCCAAGTCTCACTCGAAGCTCTTAACATCATCTATCAAGAAAAAATGACCTCAGGT